>NC_141135.1:159681386-159863886 GCF_053477565.2 Lygodium microphyllum | reverse complement strand
GGGATGGTGATACGTATGGTCAGATCTTCCACTTCAAAAGACAATGCAGGGTTACACTTTGAAACCGAGGAGTCTCTCTGGCAGGCAGCCTCCACATCCATTTGGTTCATTGCTGGAGGCGTGGTAGTCGTAGCATATTTGTATACTCCAATGTCATATTCTTCTTGTTGATGTCGAGAGGGCTCCAAGGGACCGGGCCTGGACAGGACGTAGAAGAGTAGCACGTTGATGAGAATATTGATGACGATCCTCATCATCGTAAGCAGCAGAGGATTGAGATGCTGGTGATGGTACGAGAGTGATATGCTGCAGATCAAGAGCATGAGAATTGTGGCAGAGACGACGCAGGTCGCACAGACAGGATGAGCCTTGTGTCTCTGTGCAGCAGCGATGGCAATGTTCGTAAATGCGGTGGCCATTTGGCTGTGCGAATGAGCACTGTTATCAGAGGGGAGATTCGTAATGTCAAGACGCGGCTGCGGAACTCTGAGAGAGAGAGAGAGAGAGAGCGCGACTGTCTAAAGAGAGAGAGAGAGTGTGTGTGTTATATAGTCAAAGCTATATAGCATAATAGCAGGTTCAGAGAAATGTCTCCAGTCTCCAATACGGGGACTTGGGAAGTTCCATGGTTGCTTCTTTCTCCCTGCCTTTCACGTTCCTTCGACACGAAAAGCTTAAAAGTCTTGACTAGGACCTGTTGGGACCCTTGCGGAGTTGGTGTCGCTGAGCCTCGTGTCTATGGTAAGGGGGGGTCTTTAAGGAGGGGAGAGTGGTGATCGACGGCCCCCTTTTTGCCCCCATCACATCCGATCATCTGGCCGTCGATCACCGTTGACTGCGAAATTCGATCGGATGAATGTCTTGTCGCCCAAGTGCCCAGCTCCGCACGTGCCCGGCCCAAAATGTGCCCGGCTCCAAATGTGCTCGGTCCCGAGCGTGCCCGGTCTCGAAAGTGTCCGGATCTTGGGGTGCTCGGCCCTAGGCGTGCCCGGTCTCGAAAGTGCTTGGATCTTGGGGTGCTCAGCCCTGCTTTTTTATTTTTTTAAAAAAAGGAACAGAGTTTAAATTCGAATGAATAAACCGGGCTTGCACCACCTTTGAAGCAACCCAGTACGCGCGCGATATGCATGGAGAATTCGTGCCAAGCTTGATCCAGCTGGATTCGTGCTTGATCTGCAGAGATGGAGAATGCAATTAACTGAATTCGTACTTGATTCAGCTTGATGCACTGAATGAATGGATAAGGTATATTTGAAAGCTCGCACCACCTTCGAAGCACCCAACATGCATGGAGAATTCGTGCCTTGATCTGGATGCACTGAATGAATGGATAAGGTACATTTGAACGCTCGCACCACTTTCGAAGCACCCAACATGCATGGAGAATTCGTGCCTTGATCTGGATGCGCTGATGAATGGACAAGGTACATTTGAATGCATACACCACCTTCGAAGTACCCAATATGCGACATGCATGGAGAATTCATGCCTTGATCTGGATTCGTGTGTGATCTGGATGGAGAATGCAACTGAAATCGTGCTTGTTCTGGATGCACTGAAGGGATAAGGTACATTTGAATGCAAAATGCAACTGAATTCGTGCTTGATCTGGATGCACTACTGGATAAGGTACTTTTGAATGTTTGTATGGCAATGGATTCGTGCAACAGAATTCGTGCTTGATCTGGATACATAGAATGGATAAGGTCTGATCGGCGATGCATAGAATCAAGCATTCCGCAAAGAAGGCAACCCCCCTGCTAAGTAAACACATTGTAATCCTTGCAAATGGCAGGCTCCATGGCATATGCTTCTGGAGAGGATCAAATTCCAGCAGACATCATTGACAACAGTGGAGAAGATTGCATGTCTTTAGATTTATACTCCTCAGATGCTGATTCTGTTTCTGTTTCTGAAAGCAGCGAGGAATCCAATGCAGGGAGCAACTCCTTCACAAACGACCATGATGCTTCAAGTGATAACCGCAAATGGCCACACACAAATGTGCCTAACGCGCAAGATTTCCTGTCATCCAAATATTTAGCCTTTACAAGGCCGCTGTATGAGACAATGAGTCAGGATATTACTGGCACAAATCATGCAACCATCGAGAGCTTGAGGCATGCATGTCCGTACAAGAGCATTGATATACGAAGATGGCGAAAAATAAAAGAGAATGTATGCATTGCTGTGCGAACGGCCGTTTGTGCTTGAAGTCAAAAGACAAGCTTTACATTGCATGGGTCGAAGAATGGTCTGATATCGTTTGGGATGCTCACTTCAATAGAGATCACGGATGTCACAGGAGCTTGGCTGAAACTCTCAACTTTCTGAAAAGGCATTGGTGTACAGATATCTTGCATCATGGGATTCCAACAAGCTATGTGACTGCCCTGGTGCTTGCTTGTGCTTGTCAAAAAGTGCGCCGTGTATCTGCTGAAGAGTTTAAACATACTTTGCTGGCCCAAGAGAATGCAACTGAGACATTTCAGTGTCGGATAGACGAGGTGTAAGAAGTGTTGGCAGAAATTCAGATCAAGCACAATAGTCGGCTAAGAAAGGGCAGGCCATGGAAGAGAAGCTGCCCGGATGTCAGGTATGAACAGTACGATTGCCATCGTAGCGGTAAGCCCAACAGAAGAGGCACAACTATGCGAAGACCTAAACAATCCAAGTGATGTGGCTGTCCGTTTCGCATGAATGTGGTTTACAAAACAGCGCTTGACAGGGCTACAATATTTCTATACGCAGATCACAAAGGGCATCAGCCGGGTACTCGTAGTGACATATACAATCTACCCGTGCACGAGAATGTAATGCATTGTTATGTGGATGATTTGTTTGACGTGGGTTCAGTTAAACACGTAGCAAAAATGAGCTCAAAGAAAGAAACATGGCAGATGTCCAGAGTTCCTCTTTTGGATAGGGCAAGACATAGATTCTTTATGATACCAAAAGAGGTTACTCAACTGGCATACAAGTTGCGGATGGGAAGTCAGGTGTCTGACAATGATTGGGTTTCAATGATGCACGAGGCATATAAGTTGAAGGAGGCTGGCAAGGTGTTGTATGTGCAGCCATATGATCCAACTGCTGAAAATGTGGCAAAGCAACCATTTATTTTGATACTGCAAGACGAGTGGATGTTGGAAATGTGCAAGCGTCTGTCTCCTAACAATGCATGGGCTCTAGATAGCACTTTCAAAACCAATATGTTCGGTCTTCCGTTGTACGTAGCCGTCGCACCAAACCATATTGGGCATGGGATTCCTCTATGGCTCATGCTGTGTTCGGCTGATCCAGGGACTGCACAGGAGATTGCTGCACTAACAGTAACCATCAAAGCTGTATTCGCAAGAATGGATCACGTGAGACCAGCGGCTATTATTATCGACAAGTCTCCTACAGAGTACTCTGCCCTTCTTAATGTCATTGCTGAAGATCCACACTGCTGGCAGTCCCATGATGCTGAAAGACAGCTGGTAGCATGCATAATTTTACTATGCTGGTTTCATGTCAAGAAAGCTTGGGTAGAAAACTTGTTGCCAAAGGTTGGAAGCGCTGATAGAAACTGCCTGTACCAGAGAATGAGTCAATTAATGCATTGCACAAGTGAGAAAGACTTCGACACATTGTTTGATGCAACCATGCGCAAGTACTCACAGTTTCTAGATATCACAAGCTACATTTCTCATGGCTGGTGTGGTAGAAGCTTCCAGTGGCGATATATGTGGCCCAAATTTGGGTGATTGTTTTACCATGGAAACGTTGACACGACAAACTTGGTAGAGCGATTGTGGCAGTACATTAAGTACACCTTGCTAGATGGAAGGATCAATCGATCCATAACTGAGCTTGTGCATGCATTGGTTGGTGATAGTCAGATGGGCACAAGGATGGGTGGAACCGCTCTTGAATGGTTCAAGATGAAGCAGGGGATCGCAGAGTCAGGCAGATATGCACACAGAGGGGCATCCAAAGACCATGCAAAGCACTTGCAAGGGGGATACCGTATATGCAAGCGCTTCGAACTTGACCCATCTACTGTCCTAGTGGTTAGTCAGGAGTCCATGCTGTTCAAGGTTTTAAGCGAGTCAAACTCGGACATTTGGTACAATGTTTCCGTGCAAGCAAGTTACTGTGACTGCCCTAACCAGACCACAGAATGTAAGCACTTACTTGGGTTAAGACAAATTTTACATACCAAATTCTCACATCTTCGCGATGCTCTTCTTGTGGTTGACCATGTTATCATGCGAGGAGCATTGCCAGCAGTTGGGGTGCATGAAGATGTTGATGCTGATGTGGATATCATGGAATCGCAGAAAGATGCATGTCTGCAGGCTGAAATCAGCGAGCTACGTCGGAGTTTGGAAAGACTTGAGGACGTAGCAACCTCTTTGTCTGCTGCTGATGTCAGGGGCTGTATTGAAAACATGAAAGCATTGTAGAGCCATATAGCTGGATTGCTTGCCCCTGGAACCATTGAGATGCCATCTGGGGGAAGTATTTGGCAGATCCAAGCAAATGTGACAGAGAGAAGACTTGGGCATGGTGCAAAGAAGAGTAATGTTGATTCGAAAATTGGAATCTCACCTAAGCGCCCAAGGAATCAGACAGGCCGACTGCCAAAAAAACATCAACGAGGCCGTAAACGAATCAGGTTTCCTCAGCAAGATTGTATTCAGTGTCCACATTGTTGTAGCAAAACATTAATCATTGACTGCCGGTCCACGTTTGCTTGCAAAACATGTGATGCAATGCTGCCTTTGGGTGCTAGAGATTGCAATGCAGAGATTGCTCGTAGCACATTGACTGGTCTTACAATCATTGCATTCCATGGCGATGCAATGTTATGGGATGGAACAATTGCAGACATTGCGTATCCAACCGAAGGGGGGGAAAGGAGCTTTCTTGTTCAAATGTCAGGTGCCAGCTCAGTGGAGGCAATTAGGGCCTCCAGATGCAGGTTGGTCCCCCGCTATGGCCTCTAAGTAGAGAGCACGGCTCCTTGGGCCACGCACTGCTTGCTGTGTCCCAACTTTTGTCTGAGGACGAACATGTCAGTTTGTTTCTTTGTGGCAGACTATATGGACTCTATGGACACAGATCTCTAAGGCGGCAGGGATGTCCATTGAGTCCACAGCTTTTTGTCATATCCTTTGTTGATGTTTTTACAGCATGCATTTCAGCTGGCTGCAAGTGCCAGGTCTAGTATGCCTTTCTGGCCTGTGGTTGTTGTCTGATTCTGAAAACTCTGCAATCGTTTGCATTTGGTGGGGAACTTTGCTGAGAGATGATAATGATGATGATACGTGGGTCTTCTGATTGTCACACCCCCAAGCTGCTGAATAGTTGATTGCTATATATGTCCCAAGTCTTCTCAGATGACTGCAAGTACATAAGTCACTCCAGACATGAGCATAGAAGCACAAAACAGTGCATAATCAGCAAGTACAAGTGTCAATAGTTTTGTTTGCAGGTTGCAGTCAACCAAACACCAGCATAACCAGCTTCAAACCACTTCAAAGTGTCTTCAAACCAAACCATACATGTGCTCCAGTATGATAAGGTCAATGCATGACTATGTAGTGACCATAGACTGTCTGTCTCTAATGAGCAAAGTCATACATTGCTTCTGTAATTTGTATTCAGCCAAAAGACGAGATTGCATTTGCTTCAGCTCCAAAAATTTCAGCATTCAGTGGCACTTAATGCTTTTCTCAACCCATGAACATTCTCACATACATATGTCAGTACATACATCTCATAGATGTCACCAAATGTCACACTATGCTTCAGTAAAGAACAAATGCTTGCTGTCCATGTTAAATGACAGTTTTCAGCCTGTCTGAAATGCTCCACATCTGAGCATTTCAGTTACCAAAATCAACTTGCAGTGGATCACAACAGGTACATATGACCTCCAGCATATACCTATGCTCCAAGAGTACTTCTGGGCTTGTCAGAGAGCTTCCAAAGCTCTTCAATGTGTTGCATATACCATGTATGCTGTGTATACAGCAGTGCTGGCCTTTTTTTTCATATCTGCCCTCTCTAATCTGTCCTCTGCTCCAGCACTGATCTGTTCTTTTTTTCAGATGTGTTGCATTTGATGAAGTGCAGCTCAACAACTGATAGCAGCAAACAGGCGCAGTTCACGCAGATCTGTCCTTTGCTCCAGCAGCTCGATTTGCTGAGGTTGATGCTGATGGAGCACACACTAGTGCTTAATACCTCCTTCACAAGGCTCTAAACAAGCCACAACCTGCAGCTTGACCCATAGAGTAAGCAATCACTCAATGCATACCTTCAGTTTACAATGGCATTCAGCCTGTTTGAAAAAATGACACAAGTCTTCAACTGCAGATCATCTTCACTCCCTCATGCTCCAAGAGGTCCACCAAGTAAGGCTTTGATACCATGTTCAAAGTTGAGAGAGAGAGAGGCAGGGAACCTCCATTGTCATGAGCCTTCAGGCTCTCAAAGTCATTCCTTCATGTTCCACACTCTTACTGAAAAAACACACACAATATAGAGATAAAGTGACCTAGTGTAAGTGTAGACTAGACGGACTAACTCTAGTCAGGTCACTAACTGACTACTAACCCGACTTATTTAATGTAGTCACATGTAGACAGCTGCACACTCTAGCTGTCATAGATGTCGGTCATAGATAAAGACACACTGACGGTGAGCTTGATTCCTAACAGTCGAGCTTAGTGATTGAAAGAGAATGCCTCTGTGAGCTGCTGTATGTAACACCTTTGCTAGAGATCTAGTGACATCCACAAGAGGTTCAAGCTGGTCTAGTTGTCTTAAGCCATCTTGTACTGCATCACCATGGATATGCGAAGTTTGCTCTAGAAACTCATAGTGCGGAAATGTGTGTGCTTGTGTGCATGTTTCTTGTATTCGACCACATGCTAGGGTAAATTTCAGGATTGCATGGTCGGCTGCTATGCTGATGGGCTTGGCAAATATCTCAAATCGCCTAATTTCTGGAATTAAAGCTAGCGACCCCATTACATAGTCCACAATGCTGGCTCCTTTTTTACTGTTCCAACAAGTGAAAGCATGGTTTTTAATTTGCGCTCACAATGCTTAGTGATGTTGGTAATGCATAGTCCGCTTTTTTATGGAAACAATGCATCAGGGTTTCACATCTTGGACTACAGATGATAATACTTTCATGCTTTCAGAGGACAGGTGATAATACTTTCATGGCCCTATCTCACAGAAGAGGTGTTACACTAACATTAAATCCTCCCACAAAATGGTTGCCATGGGATCTAGAGGTCAATAAGCTAGTGTAGAAAGGGATGCAAGCGCATCCCGCAACTCCTCCATCTTGTTGATGTGATCCTTTGTAGAAGAAGAATCATTGACGGGAAGCATTTAGAGCTTCTTTTTTGTGGTAATACGGTGGGCAAAGGTCTTCAACTGGTAGAGAGAAGATAGCTTTGTCCAAACCTTAGCTTTGTCCTCCACTGAACAAGGTAGCGGGGTTTGTCCTCCATTGAACAAGATATTCCCGTGATCCCCGTTCATTACAAACCATCCCGTCTCATAAAGTTTTTGTCCTAAAAAACAAGGGATGTAGTCATGGACTGTAAGAGTATGTTGTAGGAAATCGGCCATAACTTTGTGTGGGCAACTCCCTATGGGACAATTGAGGTGTCGTTACGGAGCCCATGAGATGTACTTTCAGCCCATGTGGCTGGGGCGGGGCTGCAATCAGGTCAGGACCAAAACTGGTACAAAATAAAGGGCTGTCCAAGAATTTCTAGTGTGCAATCCCAGATGGTATGGCTGGAGAAAAACATCCATAACTTCCACTAGGGAACTCCGATCGGGGCAAGTAAGGTGTCAGAACGGAGCCCTTGAGTTATATACTTTCTCGCCATGTATGGAGGTTGGGGCTGAGAGTGGAACAGGACCAAATTTGGTATAAAACAGGTGGCTGTCCAGATGCAAACTGCAGCCCAAAACAGGGGTCATGGTGAGGTGCTAGCCAACACGGCCTCCTTGAGGTGTGGGAATTCGTCCAATATAGATGCTAGGCGCCAAGAGGCTTCCTCTATTGGTAGGCTTTGCCATTTGATCAAGTATTCATGTATGGAATGGGTGCGCAGTTGCTTTTCACGTTGCCCAATGACCGCTTCCGGAAAATACTGAATAAGGCCCTCCTCATCTATGGGTGGGAGCTCCTCTACATGATCCTTGGGAGTGCCAATGAAAGGTTTCAATTGGCTCACATGGAAGACATCATGGATTTTAGTGGTGGAAGGGAGTTGGAGGCGGTAAGCCAAGTCCCCGACCTTCTTAATGATCTTGTAGGGCCCATAGTAACGGTGTGCCAACTTGTTGCAAGAGCCATCCTTTAGTGTGGCATAACGGGATTTGGGGACCTTGAGGAGTACCATTTCACCCTCTCGAAAGTCAAGGGGTCTTCTTTTTGCATCAGCATGGAGCTTCATGTGCTCTTGAGCCCTTTTGAGGTTTACCTTGCATTGTTGAAGTAGAGCTTGCGTACGGTCCAGCTCTTCTTTTCCCAAGGGGTTGAGCTTTTCATTGAAGATCATGGTAGGAAGGGGCACCTGATAACCATACAATGCTTCGGTCTGCCCATCCGTTTGGGGAACCCGTCCGATGAGTCACAAAACTGATCGGGATCAATATCATCCTCATATTCAGCATTTTTAGCAAGTGTCATTATTTGAGAGCTGTCATGCATGTCCTCTTCCAGCTTGTCACTATCTTCCAGTACATGCATGCTATTAAACTTAACAGTGGCGTTCTTAAAGGGGCATTTGGATGCATGATCAGTCGTGTACTTATCCCCGCATTTGAAACACAAGCCTTTGGCTTTTCTATCCTTGACAACTTCAGGAGGAATGAATTTTTGACCATTGGGACCGAAGCCATTCCTGGCCTTATTTTCAGCATACTTTGGGTCACTTTTGAAGGGTGGTGCTGTCCCAAAACTGCCATATTTCCTTTCAGCATTAAAAGTGGGGTAAGTAGGAATTTTGGGACTGCCATTCCCTGCATTATTGCTACAATAATTAGTAGCATATGGGGGTTGCCTACTCGGGCATCTTTGCTGTCCGGCAATGGGCTGCATGCTCTCATTGCGGCGGTACTTTCGACCATAGCGTTCGGCCAATTCTATGGCTGCAAACAGGGTGGCTGGCTTTTGAGCCATTACATCAGCTGAGAGATGCGCATCTAGCCCATAAATGTATTTATGCAATTTGACCTCATCACTAACTGCCTCAACATACATGGATAAGTTCATAAACTGGTTGGTGTACTCCCTCATGGTGAGATTTCGCTGATCAAACTGATACCATTGCCTAGCCAAGTGTTTTTTTTCCATTGGGAAGAAAAAAACGTGGATCATATGCATCTTTAACTCTTCCCAATCACGAAACTACTGGTTTTCTCGCTGAATAAATCTCCACCATGTGTGGGCAAAACCTTCTAAGTGAAGGGAGGAAAAAATGATCTTTGCTTCATCGGTACGGGGGTAGATGAGAAAGTAGGCTTCCAATTTAGAGGTCCATTCCCCTAGTTCAGCTGGGGATGAGGATTGCCCATTGAATTTTGTAAACACGATCTTGTCACGTAGCTCATTTGGGCCTGGTTGCCCATGAATGCCATGTGCTACGTGCTGCCCATACATGCCTTGCTGTCCAAAATTTCCATGGGGGCCATGCTGCCTGTGCATTACATGAGGACCAAATTGCCCATTAGGACCTTGTTGTCCAAAATATCCATACTGTCCATTACCATATACATGCTGCCCATTGCCATATGCATGCTGCCCATGCACTCCATGCAATCCATGCTGCCCAAGGTTTGCATTGGGGCCATTCCCTTGAGTGTGCAAGTAGCGTCCGTTACGGGGGAGTTGGGGTGCCAATGACGGGCTGGAAGGATCCGTAATGGGGGAGGGAAGGAGGGGTTCATCATGCCGAGCGGAGGGCTTATCCGTCTCATAAGTGCTATGGGAAATGCCATGGGTACCACCAAGACCTTGTGGGCTGGGCCCGGTCTCCAAGGGGGGAGGGCAGTTAGCGTCACGGGGAGGGACATACTCCTTGGGTCGATCCGAGGGGGGGGCAATGGCGGGAATGAGGGCGCCCATGCGCTCTATGAGTAAGTCCATCTTGGCCATCATCTCGGAATGACGCTGATCTTGGCGGGTTTCCATCTCCCTGTGGCATTGCTCCATCTCTCTATGTCGATCAGCATGACGGGTCTCATGTTGGCATAGGGTTTGGTTGAGCAGAGATAAGCGATCTATCTCGGGGGCACCTTCTTCAAACAAGTCTTCACGATCCTCCTGGGCTGAGCTAGGATCGTTCATTTAGGCATGGGAGTCCCTTATTTCACGCTAAAATTCCTCATGGGCCTTTGCTTTACCCTTGTGGCCTGCCATCCCAAGTGCAGTCTACCAGATCCCTTGTTACAGAAATGATGATAACTTGAGCTAGGGAACTCTGATTGCCAAACTTTCTAATTCAAATGAAAGTCCTCGATCCCCTCTATGAGGCTATATAAAAATATCTCCGACAGTAAATAATCAGGGCTTTGCTGTAATCACTTTTTGTGGGCTGACTGTGTAGGACCGCTGCCTATCCCACAGTACCTCTGGGTACAAAACTGAGTGTATCTCCCAAAACGTAGGGCGGAATGGGGAGGTTTTTAGCTCAAATCGAAGGGGAAAATGCCCTCTTCGATTCAAGCTATAGAGCTTGTGCTCAGTCACACAAAGAGGCTTTGCTGTAATCAATTCTTGTGGGCTGACTGTGTAGGACTGGCTGTCTACAATATCTTGCAAAGGCTCCCTCAAGAAGCATTATTTATCCCAATGGTGAGGGTCTTATCCCAGACATGTAGGGCCTCAATGGTGGCTCTCAATGACCCATAAAGCCATACATTCTTTGCATCCATAGCTTATTGCTTAGACTAGTTCCATACTGCATTTCCTGCCCTTCTTGCATTGCATCCACCATACATTAGCAAGCAGTTTATGACATTACCAATGCATGTAGGGGTTTGTAGGCTCAAGTGATCAGGGTTCGGGCTATTCCATCAAATGTTCATGCACCTGCAATAATTCTTTGGGCTCCGGATCACCGAGAGGTGGGCAAAGTTCCCCCCGGGCCGGGTTGTGCATCCCTTGAGGGTCTTTGATGGCAAGGGGGGGTCACCCCTCTTTTGTCTTGCCACCTCGCCTGGCATCGGGCTTTTCCTCACCCGGAATATACATGGCAGACATTTATTAATTAAACAACCAGCATGAAATGTATTTCTGGAATCAAAATTTTGGGCTTTTCATGAAATGCATGGAATTGGAATGGGAAATAGGGATAGGGAGCTTACCGGCAGTGACTCACTGCCTACTCACTCTTATACAATGGATTTTTTTTCACTTCTTGGCTCAGCCAATTCACAAAAAGCCAAACGGGTTATAGGTAAGCAAAATATAATCACAATGAAGCTTCAGCATGAGTAAAATCCATTTCAGCACTATAAGATCAAAGAGAAATGACTGGGACATGAGAATCAGGATGCATTCAAGGTCTGGGTCTCCTATTATCTACTTGGACTCATACATTCTCTCAAACAATTGGATGGGATTCAACAAGAGGCTTAAACAGAGAGAATGAGAGCCACGACTCAGTTACCTTGAGTCTTTGGAGAAGAAGGCAGCCCCACTGATGCCACCTCAGTCCTCCATGAGAGCTCCATTTGATCCCGAATGCTCCATGGCTCCAAAATGGGTATGCTTCCTCAAGAAAGGGTGAAATCAAGCTTGGGGCAGGATGGTTCAGGACCTCCCCATGAGAGTTCTTGCTGAAATGGAGGTCCTACTCCATAGCCATGGCTGCCCACAAGTACATGCCTTCAAACCTTGCTTGTGATCTTCTTCCCGTTCTTCTTGATGGCTGAAATCTCGAGCAATGTTCAAGAGGGAATCTCGGGGACCAAGGAGAGACCAAAATCTTCAGGATTTCTGAGCTCGAGGCCAAGGTTCCATGGCTGCCATCTTGGAACCTAATTCACTCAAGATTGTGTTTATGAATCCAAGCTAATCTATCTTGGAACCTAATTCACTTGAGTTACAATCTCTCATTTTTGATCATGTATCGTGTGTTTGATTTGCATCCACGATAGTTAATAAGCTCTATATCCATGTTTATCAACAGAGCGAGGGCACTGGATGAAGCTGATGATAGAGAGAAGCACCGGACGAGGGAGGAGTGCCACTGGATGTCGGAGAGTGCTGAAATTTGCAAGACAATGTATCTGCCAATAAATTGAGCCAGCTATAAATAGCTGAAAATTACCAAAACTAGCCGACTACTGCAAGGACATGTCAAAAATATGGTGGACCTGCTCTTGGTGCTGAACTCAATGCAATGATTGATAAAAAATGGCAAATCATTATGATCCCTTTGGTTATGATGTGTTATGTCTACCACTGATACCGTGTCTACCAAGTATTTTGATAGTGTTGCTTCTAAGCAGTGAAGCACATTATATCATGGTATGTCCTATTTATATTCTTAAAATGTACACCTAATGGGGGTTCGGTCACATGTGCCAATGATGTCTCTCAGTTGTCAAAGGCATTGGAAAGGTCAGACTTGCGTCAGTCTTTGGTGATGTATTTGCATGTGCTTTATGTCTCACTGGTAAAGAAAAATCTAGCTTCTGTTTAGCATCGCCAAAGTTGGATGCCAAGTTACTTTTGATGGTACCTATTGCTTGGTCTATGTCTTATGCATGATAGTGGTATAGTGTTTATTGGGACTCTTGCCAGAAGCTTATATATTCTCAATGCTTATGGCAGAGAGGCTGTTTGTGGATGCTTTTAGTGGCGCTGCTATGTTTGTGGCTTCTCTTGGATTTGTATGCATCCTTTTCAGACCTAGGCAAGGCCTATAGGAGTAAAAATATATTTTAAGATTAAAACATTAGGTTCTTTTGGGATATGTGCATGTACTGCAAAAAAGTTTAGCAGTCCAAGCTAGAGACAAGTGGTGAAGTTTGTGGGTTGACACACAACAGAGTGTACACATGATCATCAAATATGTTGGAATTCACAAATGCATGTCAACCTATCACATCTTTGGTGATTTCTTAGTCCAACCTGGTGGTTTACCCCTTGCGAAACTCCATTTAATCTTAGCCTAATATTATCAAAGTATGAGTGTTATGTTTATGGTTAGGTCATTTTCTACTGACTGTTTTTGAACTTCAAGAGTACTGCACCTTTAGAGAGCTCTCTATTTTATTGTAAGTGATTTTGATCAATTTGAAGGACCTCAATTGCCTCATGAACTTCTGGGAGGGTCCTTAAGACTCCTTCGAGTCCACTCCTATGCATGGTTTTAGTGGAAGCTAAGATAAACCATTCGGCAATGCTGAGGTGGTTGCTATGATTACATTGCTGGACTTGGTATATAGTAACTCCAAAATTACTTTTAAGATTCCTTCTGTTTCTGCTGCCTTGGTTTTGTAAATCTCAAAAGTGCTGATTGCCCTTCTTAAAGCTGGCTGCTCCTGTGTGTGTGAGTCAGTAGCCTGTTTTTCTGCATTCAGATTGCTTGACAGCTCTATGCAGCATAGTGTTGTATCATCCCTCACAATTTTTTCAAAGCCTTGCTATTTTGTCAGCATGATGCTGAGGAAGGGCTTTGGGTCTATTTCGATCTTTTAATATATTCTGTGGGTCAATCTCCATGCACTGGAGTGTTTCTACATTTAATGAAAAGCTTAAAGGCATATATTCTTTCCCGACTGTCAGAATATGCTTTTAAGAACACAATGTCAGAATTCAAGAACACAAGATGATTGTCTATTGGGATTCTAGAGTTTTACTATTTTACATTTTAGTCTAAATTTTTGGTTTGACAGTGGAGTTATTTTTCATGACATGTTAGCCATAAACTTTGGATTTCGGATATAATATGTATGTGATTCAAGCTTGAACTTTGACTGTTTGTGTACATGTGGAATGACGACATCTATATATGGCTAATTGGTTCTTATAGGTGATTTGAACTTTGACTGTCTTTGTGAACATGTCGAATGATAGCATATATATGAGCAATTGATTCTTATAGGTGATTTTATAGATTCTTGCATCAAATTTGGATTGGTGTTGGTGGATTTTCTGAGACAAGTCAGCATGCGTGTATTTGTTTAATATATATGTGCTTATTGCTCTTTCCCTATTTTGCTGGGTAGGGGCAAAACAAATAGCAGGCAAGACAAAACACTGCATACATGAGAAAAATTGTAAGGTTTGAAACACGATACACCTATAGGAAATGGTCCCTATGCTTCCATCATTGAGCTGCTATTCCTAGCATCTATCTGGCTGCTCCAGCTTGATATCGCCTATAACACCTGTAGTTGATCTAGAAACAAGTACCATTTCAGACTAAATTCTGAGCTAGCCATAAATTCACAGAGACACTGGCTTGGCGGTTTGTTGTCTTCCAGTTTTAGTGATGCATGCCAGACTTTATGCATCATGGGTGCTGCTGCTCTGTCAATGTCCTTCCTGCCATATCCTTGTGGTGTTAGGTTGCCCCTAATTAAAACTGTTGTGTCCATCAGCTTTACAGTCTCTTTGTAGGCAGGGAACAAATTGGGAAGATCCTGTGGTAATTTGTGAGCCTGTTTGACAAGGATTCTGTTGATTGACACTGTCAAAGGCTGTTGAATTGATTGCAGGACATGCATGTGTATACCATGTGCACTCCACACATGTATGTTACATGCATACATACACACCCTTAATGTGCACCATGTAAGTGTGTACTGCTTGCAATATTAGGTAGGTTGAGGTGCTTGAATATTTTGCTAAATCTCTTGACTCATGAGACATCTACTCAGCATAAGCTTTTAAACTTTCAATTCCTGAGTACCATAAAGTTGCCTGCAAAAGTAATTGTTTGGCATGAGATGATTCATGTTATTGAAGATCATGATTTTACAAACAAAACTTTTTCTGAAAGGTTTGCCTCTGGGCATGCGAGAGCTGGGATATCCATTTATTAAGCATGATGTCTATTTTGGTGCCCTGAACAGTTGTATATTTCCTATCTGCCAAACACGTTTCATACTTGTTGCCATTTTGGTAGACTCTTAGTTAAAAGATTGGATCATGTTTACAACGTGTTGTTTTAACCTATTAACATACATATGCTAGCACCTTTTTCTCAGTGAGACCACTTTTGCAATCAATAGTAGTCTATTTTGAAATGGTGTTGATAGGTGTAGTGGGTCACACTGCAGGTCCTCCTGGAGCATGATATTCTACATCTTTGCCAATGTTAAGGTTGAGGTGTGGCTAAGAATGGAACTAGCTGTTAGACTTTGGACAACTGGTGTTCTCGACTTGAGGATAAACTTATGGTTATCATAGGAAAAAGGTTAAACTGCGATTTCTGAGACAAAGTTAGTGAGACAACTTAAATAAATCAACCGAGCCCCCTCCCTAGCAATACAATCACGATTCGCCAATGAATCACCTATATGTAGCTCTGTCCATTGTGATGCCACCTGATGATGTCCCTCGATGACACTTTCAACTCTGAGTGTTTCACTTGTCTTATTAGCAAGCATTTGATATTTCTCTTTTGTGGTAGTCCCAGCAGGTAAAGTTACCTAGTGCCACCTGAATATAGCTGCTAGCATATTGCCGATGCGCTAGATTAAATGCTGTAATGGACATTGATTTGACATTTATGTTTGGTAAGTAGGTCTTACTTTGTTATGGACACTGTTTCAGTGCGTTATATCTGGAAAGTAGGTTTTCTGCAGGGTAAGGGTGAACTACTAGAATGGTTTGATCGCAAAAAGGTTTGGTAGGTCTTCGGATTCCATAGGTGAGAGCGAAAGGTGCACTTGTGAAGACCAGCACCCTGATATGATGGATGACAGTGTGCTATGTTGCAGCTGATTGCACTGTACAGGCATGCATTACATGCCTCGTCCCTCAACGTACATGTCCAGTGCCTGTGCTGCAAGGGGGGCAACTGCAGAGTGGCATTAATGCAACTGCAGAAACTGCTCTTACGCAGCCTGCACATATCACAAATGTGGCACGTCAACGCGCGCGCTCGAGCAAACCCACTTTCCAACCCCGTCACCCGCAATGGCTGCAACTGGTCTACATGAAAACAAGCATGCATTCCTACTATCGACTATCGACCAGCGGGAGGTTGCCAAGCCCACACAAACGGAACCAAAGTTAAAGTCGAAATGGAACCAGAGTAAAAACTGCGTAATACCCCTCGTTTACATAGACGTGTCACAGCCCCAAATGGCGTAGTCAAAATTTACCATGAATTGCAAAATTAACTTAGGGCAGACATCAAAGCTACAAATAGAAATATGTAATCTTCTTAATGAGTGTCGACAGTTTACAAGCCACATGAAAGTGTCAATGGAAGCTGACAGTTTACAAAGCCAAAATTGATCCGCCTCAAGAGAAAGCGGATGCACAGTCAACTGCTGTTGATGCAAACATGAAGTCTTTACAAGAGCCTCGCCAGAATGGCCTAACATGTACAATGCATTCTACCCATCCCCAGGTCCACAGTTCAAAAATATCCCATGAAACTATGGCTGGAGATCAACACCCACTCAGACACTGCCGGCCACGCGAGAAACCCACTGACTCAAGGTCCTCCTCATCTGCACAACATCATCGTGCTCGAACCATCGCTTTGTCAGCTGCATGAAGACAAGGATTCAGATTAGATTAAGCCGACCTAAATCAATCCATATTAGTGCATGTACTAAATATACTCACAAAAGATGCCGTAACCACTCCCTGCAAGCAAGCCTCCACTAGCAGGCGCATGCAATGCATCACATAATACCCGCAATCAACGGCATTCGGTTGGCACGGTATCACCGCCTGCACAGGAGGGTTGCTTAGTATGGTTTCATGGCGACGCTCTGCAGCCCATATCTGCTCCACGGCCAGCTTAGCCATCTCACACATCAATGGAGTGGGTGGCTTGTTCATAGGATCCAAGAATAGCAGCCCCGGCTTTTGATGCAACTGAGTCACCCCATGCCCCGAATAGTTGAAGCACACAAACAATGTCCAATGACTGCTCATGACCAGGGGTAAAAACACAATGTCACATAGCTCATCAATCGGAGACATAAAGTTGGCCAAGCTCGACTTTCTAGATGCAGTGCCTGCCAAGCCAACCCACAGGGGATCAACAATCCAGAATTTGCAGCTTATTTCCTCCTGCAGGCTGAACTCCATCCACAGCGCAAAGAAGTTCATGTCCAAGGTGCTGGCCTGCTGTGCAGGATCTTTCAATTGTTCAAAGAAGTCCCCCTGTACTGGCAACTCCAGTTGGAGGCGTGTTGACTTGAATCGATATCTGCACAACATAATCAAAGTGTTAAATCAAAGAAGCAGGCAAATAGGTATCCACAAGCGGAATCAATCGTATACGAACATGATCCTGCATGTGTCCCTGTCACAATCAGAAAATGCATATAGCACACGACCAGGCAAAACAGTAATGTCGTAAGATGGGATCGACAATGAAGGCCCCTCTGGCGATAAGAGCTCAATGGGTGTGTTTGCAACAATGTATTCTACAGCAGCATCCTCCTGATCTGCAGCGTCTATCGACTGTGCATGGTGCAATGACTGCGTTCGAGCTGGGCCCCCAACATCTGTGCTTGCAGTCCTCCGCTGTTGGCAGCGCAGAAAAGTAAGTCAACTGCAGAAAAATCAACGGAAACCAGCAAAGTCAACTGCATAAAAACTAAAGAACAGAGATACACTTACATATCTATCGAATCCTACCGCAATGCAAGCACGGATCCTCTTTATGTGATCATCCTTCTTTGCATCATATCTTTTCATCTGTTCTGCCACGTACGCATCCACCCATTGCTCCGGACCTCCCATCCTTTGAGAATCTGGCAACTCACTGTATATCCTCCATCCTTTGACCATTGAATCAGTCTCATGCTTTTTTCTATTTTTCTGCCACTTGAATTCCACATCCTTGAATCTCTGGCGGCTATGATGCTCCTCGTACTCCGTGTGGGTGCTGTATACACGTGCATCAGTAGGCCCTATTCTACCTCCAGCAGGGACTGCAATGTTCAGGCCATGCGCAGCTTTTAAATGTTCCTCCATGGCTGAGCGTCGATAGTAGAAGTGTGTGCGCTTGTTGCAGAACTGGTCACAAGTGCACCGGCGAGCCAATCGACCATTCTTGTCAAAGACAAACTCGAAGGCTCGGACGATACCATCATCCGTGGGGTGCACAGGCCCAAGGCATGCTCTAGGACCACCTTGGTCAATGCCATGTGTGTCTGCACTTGTCGTCATTTCGCCTAGCAAAGCATCAAATGGCACAGCAACAATGTTCAGAATTCAATCTGACTTGATGACACCATTCATACGCAATATTTTTTGACGCCAGTTTCTGATCTGCAGACAAGAATAACGAGAAATTGATAGTGTACGTTTTTAAAATCATCCCAAATGGGCATGCAATGTACTCACTTGGTGCCAACCCCGAACCGGCCAACGAGTCAGCAGCAGGGACTTGATGTCCTTCATCACGAATATCATCGGCAGACCTAGCAGCGGCTTAATCTTCCTCATCGGCAAGATCAGCCGAAGGCTTGTCAGGGATAGAATCCTCTTCCTGGGCAAGATCGTCTGCAGGCTCTTCCGTACCTGCATCGTGGTTAACTGTTGTTTAGGCAATGCAATTAAACCTCGGTGCTAAAATAAATTGAAACCACTTACATGCGAAAAATAAAAACTTACAAGTGAACTCCCTTGAAAGCATCCAATTGATGTGAACAAATGGCAACCATTTCTTGGTTGGAGATTGTTGCGCCTTTGCTTGCTTTCTGGGAGCCGGTGGCACCACAAATTTGCACACAGGAACAAACTTGCCAGAGCGGAGCTTCTTTGGTGAGGGCACGTGGGGTGTCTCAGGAGATGGCGATGCCACATGCATGGCTGGCTGAGGGGAGAGTGGTGATGGCACGTGCATGGCTTGTTCCCCTTGCGATCGGAGCTTTCTTGGCAATGGCACTTGGGGTGTCTCGGGGGATGGTGATGCTGCATGTATGGCTGGTTGAGGAGATGGTGATGCCACGTGCATGGCAGAGCTTCCTTGGCGAGGGGACTTGGGGTATGTCGGGAGATGGTGAGGCCACATGCATGGCTTGCTTAAGAGATGGTGATTGTTGCCCTTGCGATCGGAGCTTCCTTGGCGAGGGGACTTGGGGTACGTCGGGAGATGGTGAGGCCACATGCATGGCTTGCTTAGGAGATGGTGATTGCTGCCCTTGTGATCGGAGCTTCATTGGTGAGCGTGCTTGGGATGTCTGGGGGGGTGCTGATGCCACGTGCATGGCTTGCTGCCCTTGTGATCTGGGTCTTTTGCCCGTCTTCATTCTATTGGAGCCAGCAAACACATGTTTAATTTGAAACATGCACTTGGATGAACTCCACAACACACCTGGACACAAAAGCCCTAAACCATGCTGTGCGGCTACGCTATCGACTACGGGCATGGATGACATACCTTGCAATTACTGCAACTACGTGGAATTCTTTATTCTATGCTAGGTGCAACACAGATCGCAGAGCTGAAGAGGAACTCACTTGAGCAAATTCTCGTTTCGCAGGCCATCGATACTGAGGGTCAACACTCCTTGCTCCAGAGTTTGCGCGTACCACCCTTCTGCTGCTGCTCCATCGTCAATGTCCATGATATAGGAGAATTCGTGCTTGCACCACCTCTAATCCCAGGACTGGCACCTCGATGATGCTTTTCCCCTTTCACATCGTCCTTCCGATTCCCTGCAAAATCCCCTCGATCTTCCACACGCGCAACGCTCTCCAAACCATGAGAATGGCTAGCTTTTTTGCCACATGCAAAGCTCGCGGCACTGAATGTGCCCGGGGCCGGGCACCCCAGGATCCGGGCACTTCCGAGACCGGGCACGCCCGAGGTCGAGCACATTTTGGGCCGGGCACTTCCAAAGTCGGGCACATTCGGAGCAGGGCACGCACAGAGCCGGGCACTTGGGCGACAAGACATTCATCCGATTGAATTTCGCAGTCAAGGGTGATCGACGGCCCAGATGATCGGATGTGATGGGGGCAAAAAGGGGGCCGTCGATCACCACTCTCCCCTCCTTAAAGACCCCCCCTTACCATAGACACGAGGGTCGCTGAGTGTCAGTGTCATTGTCAATAATTCAAGGTTCATTTTTGAAGGTTGCACAGACCTTCTGGCAGCCTTTATTTTTGCAAGTAAGGACTCTATTATCACAAGAATGGCATTTTTCAAGGTTACTTTTTTTTAGGAAAGGCAAATTTTTTCTAGTGCCTTTCGAGAGCATAGCCATTAAAAAAATGCATTTTAAAAAAATATTTTTAAATATATAAATTTTAAAAAATCTATTATGTAAATTTAAAAGTTACAAGTCTCTACTAAACTAAAAACACAAACCACATTGTAAGGCTTCAAAAATTATCATAAATGCGTGCTTAGACATTCTTTATTATATTGAGAAAAAAATCTTAATGGATCAATACATGTCGTCAAAATCAACAAGAAGATAACCACTTTCTTATGTTGTCATCACATCGGGATTTCGATGCTCTTTCAAGCCATCCCAAGCAATGTACATGGCATCCCAATCCACATCACGAGGATTTTTCTCACCATTGTAGGATAAAAACATCAACATATTTAATGTCTCCAAGTTAAGCGGTTTCTCTCAAGAGACTTAATTCTATTCATGTGAGAAAACCCTCTCTCACAATCCACTATACTTGCAACAATCACTAGACAAGCTCACCAAAGTTTCTTCATTTCTCCATATAGTTGCTCCCGATGCTCATCAACTCTACATATTGCCCATGCCTCATGCATACTCATGCCTGGACAAATCCTTTTCAATCGGATCATGAAATCCTCATACTGCAAGTTACATGCATTCACATCAACCAAGTCCCCAAATTTTTCTAACAAAATAGGCATCCAAATCCTTCCCATTGCAAACATTGCCTTGTGCTCAATAGGATAGTCTTTTGGACTAAAAACTTTTGCTGCTTCAAAGAGTTTTATGTCTTTGAATCGTAGACACAAGGATGATATAATTTTTCCAACAAATTGTCTACCTGTAGATATGCAACTCTTCCAAGAGTTTAGATTGCCACTTGCATCCTTATCTCCCAATGAACGAGTGTGAAGAGCATGCACTTCTTGTCCATATGCATCACATGTATAGCGAAGATATCCATCATTGGCTTTTTCAACAAAGGATGTGAATTGTTGTGCTCCAATGCCAAATACATCTCCAAGGAACCTTGTCTCCAATGTCTCCATTGTCACTACAAGCTTAGTGCCAATGGAAGTCACATCAACATTTTTGCTTTGGAATTTTAGATTGAGCATGTTTAAATAATGAAATACATCTACAACAATGTGTAGAAAGAATTGTATCTTGAAAGATGTAAGAAAGTCATACAACTCATGACTTTCTAACTTCAAAAGATGCAATAAGACAGGCATAATTTTTACAAACCTTAGTGCAACATCACCTCTGAAAGCCAACGAATATAATGCATTCTCAAAACCTCTTGCACAAGCAACTCAAAGGCATTGGTAAGCTCTTTCAGCTCCTTATGGTGTTTATAAGAGCTTCTAACCCACTTATATGCTTTTTTAATAATCTTTTCCAAAAGTTTAAAAACAAGAAATGACTCCAATGCATCCTTGGTAGCTAGTGCCTCTCTGTGTGCAATGCAATGCACACCCACAGATGGGGAACTTCCCTTGCAAACTGAGTCACAAGGCCATTTTGACAACTAGTCATTACAGTACATCCATCACTTGCAAAACCAACAAGTTTTGCCTTAGGCAACTCAAGCTCCAAGAGGTATGATGTAAGACTTGCATACAATGCATCTGCGGAACCATCTACTGTCTCCAATAGTCTCATAAATCGACTGCAAATGGACCCATTCGCTTTTTTAGTAGGATACGTGATACATACAATCATTCTATGATTACATGATATGTCTGTGCTTTCATCAACCATTATTGAGAAGTATGGACTTTCCTTTAGTTCAATACTGATCTTATCATAATACACATTATGACAAGCTATGAGAAAAAGCTTTGCAGCATATGAAGATGTGTATGCACCATAAGAGTTCACTGTCAGTGCATTCGGCACATCATAGAAAACTAGTTCCTCAACATCTGCCTCAAAGTCAGAAATAGGCTTTTCTCTCAAAGCAATTGCATGCATCTTTTGAAGAAGTAATTTGATGCGAGATATCCTTTTTTCCTCTTCACTATCATGCAAAACTTGCACATGCTTTTCAATGGGCAAAGTGGTCCTTTTTTGCTTTTCAAACCACATTTGCTTTGCCTTTTTATGCTCTTTTGATTGTTGATGGCCTTCTAGACCAGGTCTTTGAACATTCTTGCTACCTGTTGTGCCAAAAGGATTTTGCATTTTGAAGTGTGTACACCAAAGACAATGTACTCTTTGTTGCCCCTCATCATCATAAGATGAATAACTCCATTCATAATACACCTTCCAGTGCTCCCTATAAGTTTGAATACCCTTCTGCTTTTTGGGAGGCTTTTCATTTGTCCTTTGACCATGCGTAGCATATTGGGCTTGAATCTCATGAATATTCTTTAATGCATCTTCAAGAAGAGAAGATAAATCCACATGACTTGGATGTAATCCATCTCCACCATCATTAATCACACTTTGCAATGGCATATTCAAATCCAAACTTGCTGATATATCAGCATTAAATGCATCATCACATATCATACCATCACTGCTAGTATTTTGCAAAGAGCTTGCATTCCATACATGATCATTTCCTGCATCATTAAAAAAAACCTCACATGTAGCATTGTGCGGCATTTCCAAGTGCATATTTGTATCTATAACCCATTCACCATGCATAGCATCACTTGAATTTCTGACATCTGTGTTGCATATTTCAGCATGCAATGTCATGGCTGACGTATCTACATCATCATTTTGACCTGCATGAGAACTAATTGAATTCGATGATGATCCCACAATGTCCCTTTGTGCAGTTCTCTTTCGAGAGAATGCACTAGAAATACTTAATTGTAGAGTATCTCTCTTTGGCCGACCAGGACCCATAATTTGGAGAAAGTCATATAGCTTATATCCTATCATTAATCAATACACAAAACCACACAACAATGGTACTAAGCTTAGCATATACATGCACGTGCACACACACACACACACACACGCACGCACGCACGCACACATGCACGCATGCATGCACACACACACACACACACACACTCACTCACTCACTCACACACACACACATACACACACTCTCTCTCTCTGTGCAAAAAAGAAAATGCATAAACATAGATGAATAACTCAAAGAGAGATGCCATATGTGCACGGTGCACCTACCTTGATAAGTGGAGTTGAAACTTGAATTGTGGAACAGTGGAAAGTTGAAACTTGAAGGTGGGCCGCGTGAGTCGGGCGGCCGTTGGAGCACGCATCGAGCGCGCACTCGTGACTGGGCAATGGGCAGGGGCCAAGGGGTGAATGTGCTGGTGATTGGGCAGTGGGCAGGAGTCAGTGGGCGGGCACTAGAGTCTGGGCGGGAGTCGAGTACACCACAATCAAGCAGGCGGGTGGGCGGCAGTGGGCGGGCATTGGAGTCGCGGGCGGCATTGGAGTCGTGACTCGCAGCAAAGCGGGCGTCGGGTAGGTGCCAGGGAGTCGAGCGGCCCGCGGGCACTGACCGGGGCACTAGGCATCGGGCGTCGAGTTGCGGGCACTAGGCGTCGGGTGGCGAGCGGCCTGCGGGACTTAGGAGTCAGGAGTCACGAGCGTGCTGCGTCACGTCGTGACTTGTGGCCCGTCAAGTGAGTCGTGACAAGCACGCTGGCGGCTGCAGTGAGCATTGAGCAGGCTGCCAGACGCGCGGCGGGCAGGGGGCCGGGGGCCAATGGCCACACTGAGCAATGAGACCGACGTCCAGACTCCAACTTCCAAGCGAGCGCTGAGGGGCCAGGGTCCAGGGATGATGCAGGTAGCACTGAGCAGACGTTGGGAGAGGGGAATCGGGATGCAGTGATGCATTGTGCCAATGTGCACTGTGTAGATGTAGACAGTACTAAGTAGACGTGAGCACTGAGCACTGAGTAGTGAGTCCGGACTCCAAAGTTGTAACGAAATTCGAATCCCTAATCACGAGTCACGACTCACAACTTACAAGACGACAGGACCGTTCGATCTTGGAGGAGAGGATCTGAGCCTTGAGGAGTCGGATGATGGATTATTATAATTACAAATTATAATTTTATTTTTAATAATAATATTAATTAATTTTTTTAAAAAATATCTGCCTTTCATAGGCAAGGTTATGATATTTTTACCTTTCTTTGAGAAAGTTAAAATTGTTCATTTTGCCTTTCGCAAGAAGTCTTGATTTATTTCCTCATTTCTTTAGCAAGGGAAATTACCATTAGAAAGGCATGGCAAGTTGCAAAAATAATCCCTGTAGGCTTCTGGGCCATTATTGACCTGCTGGACAATCCCAAATTATTGACCTGCTGGAGAATCACAAAATATTGCAATGAATGCATTTGAAAGGCAAAAGAAAAATTTTGCAAAATTTTTCTAGCATTGAGTTAAGGGCATTTTTTTACTTTAAAACTTAGTATATTGTATTATAAATAAATTTATTAATCTAATTGCCCAATGCCTAGTTACTAAGGCTATATCAATGATTCATAATAGAGTTGATTAAATCGAACATGTATAGTATAAATTGAATAGAAATGTTATCTTACACATGAATTGGAATTTTATCCTTGTTAAGTGATTTTGATTAAAAAGCTTCTTTGCACAGGGTTTAGATCTTGAAAGGCAATATTTATTACACACATAATTCAAAGGCCATATTTTAAAAAGTGACTTTCAAGTGGAAGGGCAAGATCATAGAGAGACCTTCAGAAGAAAATATGGACCAGCCCTTCAAAAATGAGCACTAAGTCCACCCCAAGACACAATTGCGACTAGGGTGAGAAGAGTTATCTAAGGTTGGTTACACACCAAGTAACGGACGGCCAACCCTCGTCCAGAGTGTAGGCACACACTTTTTGAAACTGAGCATGGATTATACCTTTACACACTAAATGGACACAATTTGCAAAAAAATAAAATTATAAATTTTTTGATTGATTGCAAATGCAAAAATTGCACCCTTGTCCGTCGCTTTACAAAGTAGGCAGCAGAGACTCCCCGTCCAAAAGTGGGCAGGGAGTTCACCTGTTTAGCAAGTAAAAAACAGCTCATGTCCTCTCCAACATGCAAAGGGCTGCAAACGCCCAACCGTTAATAAGTGTTTTGATTGGTTAAAGCTTACAAAGTGGGCGTTTGTTATTTGGTGTGTAATAAGCCTAAAGCACAACTTCCCCCACTATCACCATGCAAAAACGGGGTTTTAGTAGTATGCTAGCACGATTAACCTTATCAAAGGATTCCTATTGGTCCCTAAACACACCTTTCAACTTTTGCATTGATAGGCCATACTTGTCCACCCAATCACAAGCTCTAGTATGACAACTTGTGTTGCTTGCACTGATGTGCCATACTTATTTGCCCAATCACAAGGTCTAATATGACAACTTGTGTGATTGGGCTCTTATTAAATGTGACATGGAACCCTAAACTTTTGTCTACCAACTTAACGTGTGGTTCCAACACATCATCTATCGTGGTGAATGGAGCCATAATCACTTGTAGAATATGGAGCCATAGTCACTTTTTACATTGTACAAGGTGCTTTCACTCATGCCCATAAAATTGGAACCCTTGACTTAGGTGAGTCACACCATTTCACCACCATTTGAGCTAATGAGTCTAAGCATGCCTTAACCTTTCTTATCTCAAACATCAAAAGTTAGATTTCCTAAAGTCCTTATCTAAGGTTGGATCCACATATGCCCAAACAATTTGGTATTATAGAATTGTACTACTAAGAAACTATGTGGCCATGCTAGTGATGTGTCATGCTAGAATCCATAAATTGTTTGCATGATGAAATTTTCATTTGCCACAACCCCTATATCCAAGATAAAGTATTTTCTACTTTTTTGTTGAGCAAAAGGCTTAAGCTTACAACCATGGACATTGAAGCATGTCCGCTAAGCAACTAACCAATCATAAACTCATCAATTTCTTTGATGACTTGTTTTATATAAATATATTCTTCTAGTTAAGTTTAAAATAGCTACCACACTCTCTTTTTGCAAATCAGCTTTTGTCCATTCGAAGGAGTCTAAAATAACCTGAAATTACATGGAGCATTTAACAAAAAGGGACTGTGAAATCAAGAGTGAGAACTCAAATGCACCTCCCCATAGTAAATCCAAAGGGCTAACCCTAGGAAAAAGTAAGCTTTGGCCAAATTCCAATATAACATGTTATGAGGTGCCCATACTATGACAAGGTCAATATTAATAATGAAAAACTAAGATTTTATATCAAGAAGAATGCTTAAAATTTTAAAAATAAGATCTTAAAATTTTTGAAGAGGATGTTTTTAATGTTAAAATCTAAGCTTATTTTAATTATGATATATCCAAAAAATCTACAACATCTTTTTTAACATATGTACAAATTGTTGAGGTTGGCTTCAAAAAATGTTTCTATGAACATTGGACAACATATGCACATGGGTGTGATGGTCTAGGTGTCACAAAAAAGCCCAAGGTTCCTAGTTTAAATCTCATCACATAAGTTTGAGAATCTTGGTTGCATTTACTTTTCTGGATCGAGTTTACCCTTTTGAATAAACTACACGTTGCTGATCTAACAACTCTTATGAGAATCGAGTTGTGTTCCTATGTTGATCCCATAGTCCCCTTCTTAAATGCTATGTGTGCATGTATTAAGGATGAAGTTCCCCATCCAATGTATTCAAGGGCTTTTGTGTTGAAGTGAATGGCCTCAAAGCCATGGCTTGAGAAATGATAACCTTGCTCCATTATGGGGCCAATTCAAAATTTTAAATTGAGGTAAATTTACAAATATAGCAAGCACAAAAAGGGCTTAAATTACCAAATGATTTATAATTTCAATGTAACATCATAATAGTTCATATCTTATTACATTCTTTTCACCAAAACTTACAAGAAGCCCTAGAAATATTATAATGAACAAAAGGGTCTGCAATCAAGTTGTGGTATTTCAAATAAATAATTCATATTAGCTAATTGCATCTAGATTTATAATGTGTATCATGTACCAATGTGCTTAGCAATCTTTCTTCTCTTGCATTTAATCTCTTGTGCATATACCTACAGATCATCTTCCAAGTCAAGCTAACCTCGTACAACCCAAGTTATTCATGGAAATATGTCAAACTTGAGGCATCTTGGGCAAAATGGCTTGTTTCCTTGAAGAGAGATAAAAAACATCAAGGAAAGAGGAGAACTTGCATAATAAGACAAATACCCTTGCATTTTGAATTTCCAATATTATAGGGAGATTAATATTTCTATACTATACTATGTATGTTCTTTTATCACCCTTAGGATTTGTAGGGATTGGAAAAAGGGGGAGGGGGGGTTGGATAGAGGTTTCCTAAGAGACTTGCAATATGACAAACCTCCAAGTTAATGTGTTGTGGAAGCTTGCACCAAACCATTTCAATAATTCATTCTTCAAAGTTAGCCCTCCTTTAAAAGCATAAACAAGCCTAATGTGGCAAGGTCACAATATATGGATAAAAATGATTCAATAGGCAAAGTAATGAGAAACTTGTGCACACATTTAGGAGTTGCGTGCAATGCTTCTTGCGTAAACTAATTAATATTTTATGTTGGAAAGGGCTTATTGGTTCTAGCTTTAGATATTGGGAAAATCTAATACATATAGGTGATTTTGCATTGGGCGCACCTTTGATCCATTCTGATCTCACATATCGATTTCTATTTTTTAGGGCACTTTGCCAACGCATGCCATGGCTAACCACAATGCTAACACTCAATAGTCCCTCTAGTTTGGATTGTTCCGTGACCTCAATTGCATCCTAATATCATCATTGGAATGGGCATGGAGTCCACAAGGATTGCATTGCCCTTTTCATTATAAGAGACATATGGATTAGTCAATTTATCTTCTTCCAATGGTTCCTCTATATTGTGCATTGGTGCATTGCTCGAAGGTTGAGTTACAATTGGGCCTAGAGGTGTAGGGATCCATGAAAGATTGATGTCAAGCCTAGGTGATGTTGATTTGTTGTGGCTTACTATAGAAAGCTCCCCAATACTTTTGATATCCAACATTGTCATAAGGGTCAGGATATGGGAGCATCTAGGCTTACAATACATAATTTGATGCCCAAATTGGCCATAGTTAGTGCATGCTTCACTAGGTTTTAGGTATTCTAATGTTAAATGGTTTCCACTACATTGTATGCACTATCTATTTTCTATATGGTTTCAGATGCTTAAAGGCATCCATAATCTTTGAAGTTCTTATTGTTGATGTTTGAAGGCAACTAAGATGCCTTCCATGACATTAAGCACTCAAGATAGTTTTTCTCAATTGGTGATCTTGCAATCCCACACCTCACTTGTCCCCTCTTTCTCTACCTATGCAAATTGTCAATGTGCATGGCTTCATCAAGAACACTGTCAATGTTGGATCTATCCAAGATGGAATTATTTTTTCATGGACTTACAGATTTTTTTGTCTCTATTTCCCTTGATAAAGGCTTTGATCTTGGCCTTGGCATTGGGCATCTCTACTAGTAGAATCCTTTTGTATACACCCCTAACTTTTGATAAGTAATCACAAATGGTTTCTCCTTCTTACCACTCCACATTCATATTTGTAAGATGAGGTCATCCTCATATCTAGCTTTTGTAAAGTGCATAATGAGAAGGTTTCTAAGAGTTGAGAACACAAAATTTTTAATGGTATCCAAACAAATTCTCCCCTTTTTACCTAACTCGAGTCCAAGGCTTGAGCCTTCTTGATATTTGATGTGATCCAACATTGACAGTGTTCTTGATGAAGCCATGCACATTAAGGGTATCTTAGATTGATCTTCGGTACCAAAATTCATTAGCAAAATATTGGCCATCAATGAGATTGCTTGGATTATGCTAAAATTATGAAGAAGTCATCTTCAAACTATGATTCCCTACTAGACCTGAGCTCAAATCTAGCCTCTTGATGTGTTAAAATATTTGTATGCATATGCATGTGCATATGTGTGGTGACTTTCTTCTCTGCAAAGACTATATGAATTGTACTTTATAGTTTGGATAGATGAGAGTGTTAAGGTGGATGGATAAGCATCTAAGTTGGCAAGTCAAATTCGACTACATGTAATGTGCCAAGTATAGCAAAGTGCTTATTTAAAGAGGCATATTCTATGTAATGAAGCTAGTGGCTATTTCTCATTCTCTCAAACTTATGGCTTTGTCGGTTTATGATCCTCCTTGAACTCTATCTCCTTCATGTGGTATTAGAGCTACCATCCATGTGGTTGTGAGGTTGACAACATCCATCACATAAGCAAATCATTGAAGATCAAAGGCAAGATTGTTAACTCTCAAACGAACAAGGTGGACAATCCAAAAAATCTAAAGAAGAAGACAAAGCCAAGGAAAAAGTGAAATGAAAGACAAAGGTGTGCCAAGAAAAATTTGGAAATGCAAGAAGTGCAAAAAATTCATAAATCAAGGAGAGAGGCACACAAGAAAAAGCACAAGTCTATACTTTTATAAAAGAGCGCAAGGTGCACCATGATTTATTTTAAGAGCGTCGGGCTCTCATCCATGCAAATTGTAAAGGTAGATGGGCGGTAGGAAGGAAGCTAGGAAGATAGGAGGACAATGGGAAAAAGGGCCTAGGCCACAGTCGGCCATGGATGAAGGGGATAAGGGGATGATCACCCAAAAGGGATTTAGGATTTTGTATATAAAGTTGAAAAGTGAATGATAAGCTCATTCTTGTGTGTGGCCAAAAGTAGCTCTCTTCTTCTTCTTCTTCTTCTTCTTATTGCTTGCTTGAGCTTGTGCTTGAGAGAAGGAGTGTGAGAGTGTGAGGGAGTGGGTGTGTGAGGCTCTCCATCTTCTCCTCTCTTCTTCTCTTCTCTTCTCTTCTCTTCTCTTGCTCACGTCAATGGAGCTTGGAGTGTGGAGCTTGAGGATCGACCTCGCTTGAAGCTTGCACTTGGATCTGGAGCTATCAGAGTGCTCGGGAGAGGAGGCAACTCGATCGGGCATGGAGGTAAGCTTACTATACTCATAGAGAGAGATATCACATCGGCTATGTGAGAGATATCCATTAGTGCTCGGCTTGAAAGGCTTGAATAATAAGCAATCTGTGGGTCTTGGCAGTTGAGCGTGTCACCTCTACAAAGATGCAAAGATTCCTTCATGCAAATAAAAGAAGCCACCATCATTCAAGAAAGCATTAACATACATCATCTTCATTTAGCCATCATCCTATTTAGTTTCCATTTGATGGTTTTTATTTGCTAAAAGTAAAGGGGAAAGTTAAGGGGCTACTTGCAATCAAGTTGGGGGCTATTTGTGGCCATACTCTCAGGGGATGCTTAAATCAAGCTAAGGGGTTGCTTTTGTGATAGTTAGAGAGGTAGAGAAGAAAAAAAAGTAAGAGAGGTTGATTTTTTTTGTGCTTAAATGAGAGCTCAAATCTCTAGATTTGATTTGTTGGTTGTCAAAAGATGTACTAATAGTAATTAAGCATCATCAACACTCCATTTTCAACTTACTTCATCAAGTTGTAGAGACATATGAAGAAATGAAGAGAAAGAAGGATTTTCTTTGGTGACCTTAGATAGCCCTGAAGCTCTAGATTTGGTTGCGTGCAATCAAAGTATGCATTTCAAAGATTTGGTGCCATCAAATCCATCCTCTCATCCTTGTCAATTTGTGGTAGATGACATCATTGTTGTTAACCCCATTAGAAACTAGAAGTAAACAAAGAAGCAAGGGAGTGTCCAACAATAGGAAGGATTAAATTTTTTTTCTACATCAACAAATGTAAGTTAGATAATGTGATCAATAAAACTTGAGAGCTAGACTTAATCTCATGCAATTTGTAATATTTTTGTGGAGTAGAGTCCTGCATGGTTCCTATACCTTTGTATGAAAAAAAATCCATCATGGAGCCATTTGAATGGCCTATATGCCAAAGAGACAAAAAATGGTGAAAACCTTCAAAAAAATGTATAAAAGGGAGGAAAGATAATGAAACAAGTCATTCAAATGTGTGCTAACTTCTTGAGAGTTTTCTTTCTCTAAGTTTTTTCCTCTACTACTTTGAGCTCACATGTGATGTTGAGAGAGAGAGAGAGAGAGAGAGAGAGAGAGAGAGAGAGAGAGAGAGAGAGAGAGAGAGAGAGAGAGAGAGAGAGAGAGAGAGAGAGAGAGAGAGAGAGAGAGAGAGAGAGAGAGAGAGAGAGAGAGAGAGAGAGAGAGAGAGAGAGAGAGAGAGAGAGAGAGAGAGGGACATGGCATGAAGCGATTAGTGGCTCTCTACTCTTTCTTTGTATCTACATTCTTCTTAGGATGGTGATTGAGGCTCGTGGTGGCAAGCACATTCGAATTGAGAGCTTGCAGAACAAGACGACTGCACAAGGATCATGAGATACTCTTCATATTGCAAGAGACTACAACGACAAGCAAACTCGAGGTGTGTCTACTACAATCTCAATACTATTCATTGTTGTTACAATTTGTGAGGATAGCCCATAGTTATGAAAGAGAGATGAGAGACTATTTGAAAATCGGTTTGCATTGAATGGTCGAATTCTTGAAACAATATGAGCTCCACACTTGTCCCATTGTCTGAGCATAGTTTTGATGTGGCATTTCAGTTCCATTGCAAGACAAAAAAAGCAACCATTTGAAGTGCTCGCTTCTCTATTGTGTATAGCAAAATCAACCATCCTTACGAAGAGTAGGAGGAGTTAGCATAATCAAGAGAAGAATGAAGGACCCTAGTGACATATGGGATATGTTGAGTACTTTGTTGGGCTTTGAGCTTGTTTCATTGAAGTCTCCCGTAATGCTTCACCATTCAAATGAAGGTGAAAGCAAGTCAATCAAATACCTTATGCTAGAGGAATCAAATAGATACAAGAATCCAACAACAAAGTTAAATTAAGCCAAACGAATAGGAAGATAGACAAGTATGCCTTTTAGAATCAGATGTAGATCAACTAATGTTTGCACTTAATTGGCTTTAGGGAGAAATGCCATGTTGACTCGAGCGACTAGTGCTGGAGTCAAATACCCTTGTTATTTAGTTGATTCTTGACCAGCAATGGTGGTCAACCCTCTTACAAGAGTTATATGACTCTTGTTAGAGTCGATTCACTTTTTAGAGTCAAGCAAAATACTTATGTAGATGAGTGGCTCTTGGTGAGGTGAATGACATGGGGATTAAAGTTGATGCTTCTTCTTTTACTGAATGCAATGTTTTTTGGGAAAGCTTATTTGCCTTGGTTAGAATCAAATCCCTTATGGCTTGTCGTCAATTCAATTATTGGTATTATCAAATCAAAAAGCCAATCAACTTGGATCAAATGATAAATCACTTGGCACTAGAATCGGATTAACCAAGTAGTAGCATCGAATTGGACAATTGAATCAAAAAAAGGAGAATCGAAGTTGGATGATATATTGAATTACTGTTTGAATTGAATGACCTAGTTCATGATTGACACCACTCTTTCTAGATGAAAAGGGAATCAAACACCTTAATGACTCACCCTTGAGTCAAGTCAAATGAAGAGTGGTCGAACACATCAGAATGAATGCTTTCTTGGGAGTTGTATAGAGAAATGATGTCACCTTCTTATGGAGAATTGAATTATTAGAAGCCTTAAGAGAACCATGTAACAAAACATGGTTGAGCAAAAGTGGAAAAGTAGATTATGGGGGAAAGTAAAAGAACAAGAATGAGACCAATGTGGCATAAAAGAAACTTGATGATTTGAAGGTTACAAGTACATTGTTGTATAACTTTCTAGCTTGAACACATTTTTCCCTCTTTGCTTATGGGGTACAATTCCTAACATATGCTTATAGCGTAGTCTCTAGCACCATACATTTTAATACCCCCACTTGGTGCTAATGTAGATCCCTCCCCTGAATGCCTATAAGGCCTCTAGCTCATGCAGTATCAAACAAAGTGTACGCAATTTTTACAAAATACCTTCATAGCATTCTTCACAAGATGGTAAAGATTCTTGCACAATATTTATCTTTTGGTTCCAATAAATCTTTGTTGGTGTGTCCAACCTTGTTAGAGTTTTTGCACATTTCTTTTCCTTTGTTCATACAATCTTGCTCTTTATGTCCATTTTTCTTGCAGATTTTGCAAATAATTCTTGAAGAATAACATTTACTGTAAAATGTAGAGATTACGGGATTCGATGTAGTCTCTTGGGCTTTCTCCTTGATTTTGCTCTTACAAAGCAACTTCCACTAAGTATATTTTTCTATCTAGCACATTCCTTAAGGTTGCTACCACATGCTCATAACCTTTGTTAGGTTTAACTATACTATTGAGTAGTATAGAAATGGCTTTATCTTCTTCAATATCTTTGTCAATGGAAGAGAGTTGCATCTTTAGACTTCTGAATTGATTCATGAGTGATGTTAGAGAGTCTAAGTTATTTTGGTCAATCTGAAAAATCCCATCAAAAGATTGATTTTTGGATTTTTTGCTTGTGAACCAGAGACTTTTTTGAGCTCTTCACATGCTTCTTTTGCCCCTTTGCTGTCAAAATATAGTTGAGTACATTGTCTAAAAGGCTCCATGCAATAATTCCTAATGCTTTATTTTTCTCCTCCATTGTGGGTCATTAGAATCTTCTGCATCTTCAAAAAACTCCCATAAGTCCTTGTGCATGAGATAGTACATAGTTTTCATCTTTCATGTATGAAACTCATCACCATTAAATTTAGTCACTATTTCTATTTTTGACATTTTTGGAGTGGAGAGGTCTTATCTGTGACTCACATGGCAATGTGTAACTCCAATTACAAAGGTTTTCAAATAAATGCTTTGAGAAATAATAATTTTGATATGAAGAGATTTTCAAAGCTTGCATATGATCACTTCTTTGTGCTTTTATAATATGCTTTTATGAAATGCAAGTACAACCCTTTTACAAGTGGATTCAAATTTAACTAGTCCAAGCATTAATAGTCTAAACTTAGCTTAGAAATATCTTGTTCAAAATTGTCTAGTGTGAGTGCAAATTTGAGACTTGCAATGTGAACACATCTTAAGATAAACTTGCTAGTTGGGAGCAAGTGTGAAAAGAGAGAAATTTTAGCTTTAATAATCAAGGTTATTAAAAGCTTATTTTTTTAAAAAAATGCAAGCCTTATCATTGATTTTAGGGAGACTAGTGGTTACTATGGCATTTATTACAGGTATGGTCGTGAGCTCTAAGAGACAAGGATGTTGCTATCGATTATGATGAAGTTGTTTGGGTCCATTGTTATAGTATGTGCTGCTGATGGGACTAATGCCTAGGGTGTAGTCTTCACAAAATTTGTTTTTCTCATTCTTTAAGAGGGCGATGTGATTTGAATACTTTGAGTAGGCCATGAGGAACTTCTAAAAAAGTAACACCTCCAACCACATTGTCTTCTTGGGCATAGCAACAACTGTCATTGCATAGCCAACCATGAGAGACGAGCAAGGTACTTCAAGCTAGGCAGTTCTTGTTGATCAATTAGAGTTCATGCCAAGGTAACAACAATGAGATTTTGGAGCAAGAAACGACCTATTCTCTCTCTTCTATGTGGATAGAAGCAATCCCCATCCTTTCTAAATAAGTAATCCCTTAGCTTGTGAAGCAAGCTACCCCCTAGCTTCCGTCACAACTAACCCCCTTAAGCAAGTCCCTTACTTGTGGGCAATGGTAGCCAATAACCAGACATGTAACAATACTCAAATAGAGAAGATGTACTTCAATACCTTGCTTAACTTGTAGCCTCCTTAAGAGCTTCAAGAACCTTCACACACTTTGCAAGTCTTCACTCCCAAGCTTTGGACTTCTTGGACAATAGTACCTCCAATGCTTGAGCTCTTGAACTTTAGGTAGTAGCTATGGAAGCTCTACACCCTCACAACCTCTAGGAAAGAGGCTATGATAGCATGTAAGAAAACATGGTTGAGCAAAAGTGGGAGAGTAGATTATGGGGAAAAGTAGAAGAACAATAATGAGACCATAGCGAGGTTGCAAGTACATTGTTTTATAGCTTTCTAGCTTGAACACACTCTTTTGTCTTTGCTTATGGGATACATTTCCTTACATGTGCTTGCAACACAACCTCTAGCACCATACATCTTAACAAATCAAACTAAATGTTAACCCCAATACAAAGAAAGCAAAAGGAAATAAAAAAGATGCAGGGAAAAGGCGGAAAAAAGATAGCCCGACTGAAGAAAGAATAGGAGAAAAGGCCAAAAGCGCAAGGGCAACCTTAAAAGTCCAAGGCAAATGCAAAAGGGGAAAGACGCATTTTAAAATAAAAAGGCGCACCCTGAAATCTTGTAAAAGAGCGCCGGGCTCTCACCTGTGCAATTTGTAAATGTAGACGGGCGGTGGAAAGGAAGCTAGAAAGATAGAAGGACAATGGGAAAAAGGGCCTAGGCTACGGTTGGCCATGTAAAAAAAGGGGATGACCGCCCAAAAGGGATTTAGGGTTTTGTATATAAAGTTGAAAAGTGAATGAGAAGCTCATTCTTGTGTGTGGCCAAAAGTAGCTCTCCTCTTCTTCTTCTTCTTCTTCTTCTTCTTGCTTGCTTGAGCTTGTGCTTGAGAGAGGGAGTGTGAGAGTGTGAGGGAGTGAGTGTGTGAGGGTGAGGGACTGAGGAGGAGAAGCTCTCCATCTTCTCCTCTCTTCTTCTCTTCTCTTCTTTTCTCTTGTCTTGCTCGCGGTGATAGAGCTTGGAGCTTGGAGCATGAGGATGGAGCTTGCTTGAAGCTTGCACTTGGATCGTGGAGCTATCGGAGTGTGCGGGAGAGGAGGTAACTCGAACGGCACGAAGGTAAGCTCACTACACCCGTATATATGGATGGCGCGTCGGTTATGTGAGAGGTAGCCATTAGTGCTCGGCTTGGAACGCTTGAAACAATAAGCAGTCTGAGGGTCTTGGCGGTTGAGTGAAAGCTCCCACACTAAATAAAGGCTTGCTTATTGGAAGGGATTGAATCAAGAGTCTTTTTAATCTTACGTTTGGGGTGAATCTAATGGTAGATGGCAATAGAATTAAATTTGAGAATCAAATGGCATGTGCTTTGAATCAAATGCCTTGGCTACGAATAGAACACCATGTGCTTTGAATCAAACACCTTGGCTATGAATAAAATTCTTTATGCTTTATTGAATGTTTTTTATCAAACATGTTATGCCTAAATAAAAATGCATTGTACATTGGAATATGACAAGAAATCGAACGACAAGGAGGAATGCACTTGAGGGTGATTATTAGCATGTTGAGCACCAAGATTGGCATAGAGTATATTAGGATTATGAGATAGTTGTTGTGTGGCTAAATCATCATGTTGAAAGCACAAAATATGGATTATCGAAGGACGAGGTAACCACTATTTCGTGTGGGTTGACTTACCTGGCCAATAACCAATCATAGAAGCTTGGATTGTATTCGAGTTGGGCAAGAAAATCAAGAGCAGATGTTTGGATGGAGACTTGGGAAATGTAGGTCAAGACATCGTGGAAGAGATCTCCAGTATTGAGGCGACTAGCAACATGTAATTCCTCTTCGGTGAGGAATTGGTCAATGTAGGGGTGAGCGAGCGCCTGATCGTCTAAATGCTGGTTATGGCCAATGGCCAAAACCCTGGTCATATTCAAGGGTTTTAACGGCCTTGCGTTGCTCAGCATTGGTCATTATCCGGCAACCTTTTGTCTCCCATTGGATCCTTAGAGTAAACCACTGCTGCAAGAACGTGGAAAGCGAGCCTGCCATCTGCGTGAGCTCTTGCAACTCGTGTTCAGGAGCAGAACGAGGGGGCTTACAATACGAAGTGATAAGTCATCTGAGGGCAGCTTGTTCCTTTGAGATTTCGTCGTTTGCTATCAGTTCGGTAGCAATTTTGAAGAATTTAGTGGTCATAAGTTCGTATTCTTTCCAAGTGCATGGTAATGCACGAACATCCGAAGCAAGCATTTTGTCAAGAAGACCTAGGTCTAGCCTCTCATAACTTCTAGCGAATGTAGTGAAAGTTTCGTCCAACATCTTAATGCAGGTTATTAAGTCATCCCCAGAAGTCGCGGCAAGGTCCTTAGCCAAGGAGAGGAAAGGTCATATCGCATATGAAGGTTTAAGACCCACTGGTGGGGGTGATGCAACTGGACTGGATAGTGGTGACTCCCTCATCGATGTCACGGGTTGGGCCTTGCACTCTGAAGCACTTTGAGGTGCGTAGGAAGCTCCAGGGGCATGGGGGTTGTGCAAGGTTCTGAGTGAGCAGTCATAGTGGTTTTTAAGCTCTCTGAATTAGGTAGGTTTAAGGCCTGTGGCATTTGCTTTGGTCGATAGATGAGCTGAGACTTACTAGCCACAGCTGGCCATGGCCTACTGACTATGTTCTGGGCACCACTTGTGCAAGCCTCCTTCACTAGGGTGAGATTGCTTGTAGATGAGCTTCTTAGCTGGCCATTTTTAGGCACCCAAATCCAGGGGTTGCCCTTGTAGTATCCTTGTGCCCGCAAGAGATCTTTGGGAATCCATCGCGGCGTGGTTGTGTGTCTACGGCGATAACGCCTAGACTGCCCCTTAGATCGGGACGGCTGATGATTTTGGCAGTTAGGATCGCGTTTGGGTGGTGTACCCGGATGTGGTTTCTGCCGTTTTGGCACCCACATAAGCTTGCACTCCTTGGCCTTGTGAGCACTCTTGGTTGGTTTGGGCCTGGGGTCGAAAGCCTGGCATGAGGCCATAGTTTCCTTCTGTTCAGACTCGGGCTGAAGCGTGGTCGTTGGGGTTTCTACCGGTAGCTTCGTAATGGTGGAGGAATAAAGACAGCCCTTGCTGAAGGTCGTCACTATACGCACATTGCCGATAGCAAGATGTATGCGGTTTAGGTTGTAATCCACATTACAGTTTGTTTACTTCTTGAAAGTGCGACCCAATAGTGACACATTACCGGCTCCTTTAGTGTCAGGCAACACATGGAAGAAGGCTGGTAAACTTTCAGACTCGATGGAAACGACCACCTTGCACTTCCCTAGGAGTGAATAAGCAGTACCCCCAAACGGGGTGAGTTTGGCCTTAGTGGGCTATAATTTCGGTTTACCAATGCATGTCCAATGGCCATGTGTCAAGATGTTGTAGTCGGCACCTTCATCAATCAAGGCCTCGAAAGAATACACCGCCCCTACTGCGACTGTGATTAGTAGATACGCCGGTGCCACTGGTTCTTCGTCCTGATCTGTAAGGTCAGTTACAGTAGCCATGTGGACGTTCAGTGGGGGTTCTAGCATGGGTGACTCATGTAATGGATGGGAAGGAGGATAGTACTTCTTTATACGGCTGCCGTTAAAAAAGCCTATTCCTTCACCGTCAAGTGTCTCCAACTCAACATTCCTGGTCCTACCAATCATGCGTACTCTGAAAGGCCCTAGCCCCCGAAACTTCATCTTCTGTTTATGTCCTTTTACCGAGTATAGCAGAACAAGGTCCCCTTGTTCGAAGTCTCGCTACTTGACATGCTTGTCAAACCACATCTTTTGTCGAGCCTTTTCACAAATCAGAGAGTGAGTGGCGAGGAGTCGGGTCTCCGTTAAGCGCTCTAGCTCCATTAAGCGGTTGCTCCAAGCCTCTCTTCCCTCCCAACGCTCCTGGACTGCTAGCCTCAAGCTAGGGATGAAGAATTCTAAGGGTAAAATGGCTTCAGTTCCGTACGTCAGCCTAAAAGGTGTCTATCCTATAGCCGTTTTATAAGCTGTGCGATAGGCCCACAAGGGAAGACTAATGGTTTGGTTCCTCATAGCAATGAGTGGATGAAGCAAGGATTCAATGGGGTGGAAAAAATTGTTGATGTTGAGGAGAAGTACACTTGAAGACTTTTGAGACATCATCTGTACTTTTGACAACACAATGTAGCATAATTGAGCTCATTGATGCCTTAGCTTTTGGTAGTAGCTAATGGCTACTTTTAGTGTTTGAAGAGTATGATGCCTTAGCTTTTGGTAACACTACAAGTAGCTAGTGGCTACTTGTAGTGTTTGAAGAGTATGATGTACTTTCCATGGTCTTTCGTGCCTTGCCTACCACTGTTGGTTGTGATGGCGCTGAGATGGAGTGCAAAAAAGAATTGTGCAAATGGTTCAATGTGATAGGTTGAGACAAGCTCACTAGGTACGTCTTGCCCTTGATGTGCCTTGAACAATTGTGGGGGATGTATAAAGGGCTAGGGAACTAGGGATAGAGCTAGCTAACCAAGGTCACTGGATATACCTAATTTGAGGACCCCTCGGTGCTATGCTGTGATCGCGGGTGCCTTTATTCTTTTTTTTTCCTTTTCTTTTCTTTTTGTTTTCTCTTTTTTTTTCTTCTTCTTATTTTTATTTTGTGGATAAAATGAATACAATCAATGTAATACGTTGAAGCTATCAGCCTTTCATTTGGATCGAGAAATGTCAAGATCCAAAGGCTGTGAAAAATGGATATTACAAAGATGATTGTGTTACTAACCTCGATGATAGAGGAACAGTTGTTGAGATAAAGAGATACTCTTGAGATTTTGCAAACCTTTTTGTAATATGTGAGACATCAGAACAATTGAGGTAGCAACTGGAGTGAGTTGTGTGCATGGACAAGGAATAGAGCATCTAGCAAATTGAATCATGGTTGATGAAGAAATGTTTTTCATTGCTGAGAGTGTGGCTCCTATTCGAATGTAGAGTTTGGCCAAGAAAGAGAGAGTAGCCAATGACTATGCTTTGGGCCATGCTCAAATGCAATTTGTGCTTTCTGAAGGCGTGATTTTCTCTTCCAGTAGCAGGCCTTCCATCATGGCTCTTTGATCTTGGTAATTCTATCACTTTCTCCATAATGGTTCTTTGTGGGGTTGGTGATCTTGTGGTAGCTTGGACATTGAACACTTTCGTACAAAGAGGCCTGTGTCATCCTGCATTCACTTGGCAACTCGTGAGAGTACATGCAAATCATATGCTTCAACCATAATGAATAGGTGCAACTCAAAAAGACATCACTTATCTAAATCCCATAGTGTTGACTTCAATGCATATCAACTGCACTTGATTATCATTGCTTCTTTGTGTGTTGGATTTTCTTCTTTTGGTATTATTTATACACATTCACAAAACACATTGTTTATTTATGTACATGTTTATGAATCCATGTCTCTTCGTGAGGATTAAAACCTAGTGTAGAACTTAGGATTGTATTGGAGTGTGGCATACATACCTAGTAATTGTGGCAACCTACTCAGTAACAACAGATATTTTGCAACATCGAGTAGAATGGTGCCTTGTCTGAGTCTATTGGCAACATGTAGCTCCTCCTTAGTGAGAATTTTGTCAATCAGAGAGTTCTCTTGGCTAGTTCCAACTAAGTCCATATCTCGAATGGTAGTTAATACTTGAAAGGAAGTTCGTGCTACATAGGTGAGACCGCCATTTGGCCAATCACTCCTTTGAGATTATCATAATCTGGGCTCCAAGTTTGGCCATTGTAGTGCATTTTTTAAACCAACATTTTTCCAATTGAATTTGACCCTCTGATTGTCCCTTTAGTTGCTCTATCTCTAAGAGATTGGTTTGGCAAAGCGCTTCGTTGAATGTCACAGTTAAGCATAGTTTTCGGCTTCCTCATCAAAGATGAGTTGCATGCATTCATGTAGGAGCTTGTCATAGTGCTCATTAAGATATTCTTGCTCTTCCCAGGATAACGGATATGACAAATATTCCTCAAGCTGCTCCCTAGGGAATGTGCCCATGTCTGCAAGGATATAGGCACGTGCGAATAATTTGAGTTTAGCATCCAACTCAATCAAGCACTCAGTAACACTTCTATGTTCGATGAGGGCTTGCTCAATTGCTATCTCATGCAAGGTTTTGGGAGTTTCCCTTGGCTTTAGCATAGCTAGGGGCTCAAGCCTAAATGAGCAAGATTGGTCAATGCTAGGATTTCTTCTATCCTCGGGGTTTTCATGTTTCTCCTGAGGCTTTGTTGCTATTGTGTCATGGTTCTCCTCATATGGGACTGGTATAGTTTCATCAAACTGTTGTGACAATGTTGTATCCACTCTTGATTGGTCAATGTAAGTTTTGCCTATGCTATCGATCGATTGAGCGTTGCAAGTAACCATTAATGGTAATGGTTGCTTTGATTTATCAGAATACACGGGTGTGTTTGCGGTTTCACCGCCATTAGGAGAAATGGCCATGGGTTCATTCATGGGTGGACTCGATGCTTTATTCCTTAGCTCTTTTGCACTCTTGGTCTCAATCTTCTTGGCATATACAACCACTTGCAATTGCCATTGTTTTCATTATTTTCTCCTCTTTTTCTTGGGCAATCGAGATGCATCCTTTAAATACTTAGGACCTTGAACTAGGTCAGCTGTTGATGTGCTTGGTTGGGCCTCAACATTATCTTTCTCTAGTGTGTCCTCATGGGACATAGTTGTGACCTGCTGAGAACAACCTTGCTAGGTTGTGAGGGTACAACTACCTCTCTTTTTGGAGAGTCTATCTCTTTAGCTAATAGCCCCTCATATGATTGCATTGGCACTTGCTTCGGGTTGATCATTTACTCTAGAATCTTATCCTTACCCATTAGAACATGCCTCCATTGCTTCTTGCCAGAGTGGGTGTTGTGTTTAGAGCTGTTTTTCTCTTGCTCTAGGAGTTTGGGTGACTCTAGGTGCCTCCGCCTAGCCGCCCGTGTATTACTACACTTTGCTACACTGACAGTACCTGCCACTGCACACTGTAGGTGGCAGGCGCCCATCACAGTCACTTATTCTTTATTCTTTTAGTGACAGTTTGAATAAAGGAAGGCCCGACAGCCACACATTGTGGTTGTTGGAGTTCCCAGTTTGAGTTTCACTCTCTCTCTTGCTCTTGCTCTCCATCCGCCATAGCTCTCACCGCCAAGGTTCTTCCTCTTGGGTTCCACTTCCCTTTTAGAAAACACCTTTTTTGTTAGGAAACATATAAAATATAATCGAGAGGCTTTCAATCTCAATAGAAACCATTACCTTGCGCATTCCTAGTAGTGGATAGGACTACCTTCCAAAGGGGCTAAGTTTGGCATTAGTCGATTTGTTACACTTGGGACTCACCAATAAGGGTCCAATGATTATATGTGAGGATGTTGTTGTCAACTCCCTCGTCGATTAATGCATCAAAGGTGTGTGCTTTTGGGCAGTTACCATTATGCACAAGTAGGCTGGCTACCATTTATTCGTCCTTATCCTCTATGCATGTGATAGTTGCCACTCTAATGTTCATAGGTGGTGATATCATTGGGTACTCATGTAGTAGGTGTGATGGATTGTCTTCTTGATGTAAATACCATTGAAAAAGTCTATATCCTCTCTTTCCAAGATTTCAAGCTCCACGTTGCCTATTCTACTAATGTTATGGACTTTGAAAGGTCCCAACCCCCTAAACTTCATCTTTTATTAGGGCATGGGTTGCAATGAGTTGGGTTTTCATATAGGCGTTCTAGTTCTACTAGGCAATTTTTCCAAGCTTCCTTGCCATCCCATCTCTCTTGGATCACTTCTCAAGCTTGAAACAAAGAACTCAACTGGTAAGATTGCTTCAGTTCCATAGGTCAGCTTGAATGGTGTCTGTCCTACGATCATTTTCTAGGCTATCTTGTAAGCCCATAATGTTTCCATTAGCTTATTATCCCAATCATTGTGCTTGAGGTAGAAACCACTTTGGTTAGGATTATCACTAGGATTTTATTTGTGGCTTCAGCTTGTTGACCGTTGGGTTGAGGATAACACGGTGAGGATTTTTTATGGATTATCAAGAAGGTGGATAACAAGTGGGCAATCATCTCATTGATGAAGTGCATGCCTTGATCACTAAGTAATTCTATGGGACATCCAAACCATGGGATCACTTGCTCCCAAAGAAATTTGGTAGTGATCCTAGTGTCATTTTTTTTAGCTGCTTGAGCTTCAGTCCACTTGGTGAGATAGTTTATGGCTATGATTATATACCTTAGTTGTGAGTATTGTGCTATGGGGCTGATTGGACCAATAAAATCAATCATGCATTTTTCAAATGGTTGGCATGTTATCACTGGGGTCAACTCCATCTTATCCTTATGAATAGGGACTTTGGTTTTTTGGCACTCATCACAGTGCTTCACAAACTTAGCTATATCGTGAAATAGTATAGGCCACCACTATTGAGACTGAAGCACCTTACGTGCTATAGTGTCCCCATTGAAGTGTCCTCCAGCAATTCTGCTATGAGCTTCTACAAGCACATCTTGCATCTCATGCTCACAGACACATCTTCTCAATAGTACATCCTATCCTAATCAATAGAGTTGGTCGTAATCAATTGATAAGGTTGAATCTTTAGAATGAGACATTTTAGCCTAGCCTTCTCAATTGGATGTTTAGGTAATCTATGTTCTAGGATGTGGATTATGTTGTTCGCCCAATAAGGTGTAAGGTCTCTTCTAAACAAATCTCTTTCGTTGGACATTCTAAATAGATATGCATAGAGTAGGTCATCTACAATGCCTTGTCCAACTACTTCTCCTATGGTTATGTAAGACATATTTTCTAACTTGTAATGGTGTTTTCCCTTGCATACTACCACAAAGAAATCAAATTCTAATAGCAAAAGTAACCATTGAGCAATACATCCTATTGCATAGGGTTTGTTCACAAGATAAAGCAATGCTTGATGATCAACAAAGAAAGTAAAGGGCATAGCTAGAAAGTAATGTCAAATTTTCTTAACAGCAAACACCATAGCTAGCCCTTCCCTCTCTATTGTGGAGTAGTTCATTTCCATGTCAGTGAGTTGTCTACTTGCAAAGCTCACTGGGTAATCCGAGTCGTGCTCTCAAGTAGGCATAAAACTGCTCCCACTATGAACTTTGATGCATCAATGTGCACATGAAAATTAATCGACCAATCTTGGGCTCGTAGTAGAATAGGTGCGGTCATCAGAGCCTTTTCCAATTCTTCGTAAGTACGTTGGCACTCCTCAATCCACTCAAGTGCAATCAACAGCGTATAAAGTGGTTGTGCAAATGAGTGCATAATTCAACATAAACCATCGATAGTATCCCTTGTGTGGCCAAGGAAGCACTGAACTCCCTTGTAGTTGATCGCTCTAACTTTGGAAAAGTCAGTAGCAATGTTGTTTTTTGAGACCGCATATCCTAGGATACTTCCATGCTTCACCCTGAATTGGCATTTTAAGGGGTTCAGTGAGAGATCGTATTTTCTATACCATTTAAACACTGTGCAAATTTTATCTATGTACTCCTCCCATTGGAATGAACACACTGATCATCAATAAATACTTCTAGCTACTTTCTAAGCATATTCTTGAAAATAGCACACATAAGACGCTAAAAGTTAGCAGGTGCGTTAGTCAATCCAAATGGCATGATATGTAGGCAAACACACCCCATTCTATTGTGAATGCCATTTTATGCATGTTATATGGGTGCACTTGCTATTGATTATAGTCGAGGAAGCCAAGTAGGAAACTGTAGGTTTCTTTTCATGCTACTCTCTCAAGCATGTTCTCGATGTACGATAATGGATAATTGTCTCTCTTTGTCATTATGTTGACCTTTTTGTAATTCACGCACACTCGAATCTTCCCATTCTTCTTCGGGACAATTACTATGGGTGATACCCAAGCCATGTGCTTAATCTCTTAAATGAATCTAGCATTCATCAACAGCTTGTCTATTTCCTCCTTCACAACATGAGCATGCTTTGGATTCATTGCATACAGTCTTTGTTTGATTGGTGTTGCATTGGGGTCCATAGGAATGTTGTGAGTCATAATACTCGAATTGATTCCTTTTAGCTCTTTTAAGGACCAAGTGAATCCATCTACATACTCTTGTAAGAGATTAATAAGATTGGCCTCCTCTTGCTCAATTAAGTCGTCAACTACATACATGGGTCAAGGCTTGTCCCCTTCCCTTGCCAAGTTGACTTCCTCAACTTTAGCGGGCCCTTCAATGGATTCATAACATGTCTTGCTTGTTTGGCTCCTATTAACACCACTATGTAGTCGCCCTTCTTATACTTAGTGAAGCACTTAGGTAAGTCATGTAGTTTCTTTTGTTGTTTAGCTTCTAAGGACTTGGATTCTTTCCTTCTCTCTTGGACCAACAGGTCCCCTTTGGTGCATTTGGTCTTAGGTGGTTGTGGGATTTCTAGATCACTCTCAAAGTTTACTTCTAACTTAGAGTTGAACTCCTAGCCTTCATTAGAAAATGGAGTTTCCCCTGGTGGTTGTGGCTTCGAGATTGATTCCACTTTAAGTTGTGGTGTGGTGCCTGGTTGAACTAATCCAGCCTGCTCATAGTCCACTACGTCCAAGTGCTCTAACCAGTGTAAATATAAAAGTTTGGATAAGATAAGGAATAAGAAAATATGTGGAAAAAAGGATCCCATAGATATCCACTTTGTAAATATCTTAGATATTTAAAGAAGAAGCTCACCTATCTCATTTAATATACCATGTATATATACAACTACTAGCAAGGAAATGAACAATTGCAGTTCACTCCATTTTCCATATTGTCTCTATCTCTTTCTCTTATTGTGCAAAATATCCTCTTATCTACAAATTCCTGGTTTTCACTACATGGTATCATAGCACCGGGTCCTATTTTTCTAGCTTATCACATTCTCCTCAAAATCACAAACTACTAGTCCTCCTTTACTATCATTCTTGCAATGGCTCTTGTCAATGCCACTACCTCCTACAACTGACACATTAAGATCGACAAACTCAATGGAAGCAACTATCAAGTATGGAATCTAAGGATGGAACTTTACCTATCTTAAGCAAACCTATGGAATATTATCAATGGCAAGGAAGATTGCCCTGAACAAGAAGGAACAAAGAAGGAAAATTGGATGCAAAGAGATGTAGCTGCGAGAATGGAAATACTTGTCAACTGCGGAGATCGACAAGTACAACTAGTAAGAACAATACCCATTGAAAAAGGTATTTGGGATTTCTTCAACTAGACAATTGCACTTGATACCCTCACTCTATACTACTCACTGTGAGACAAACAAGGAAAAGCTTAAAGCAATCAAACGAAAGGGAAAGGACAATGTAATTTTGTGTAGAAATGGTACTCCAACCAAAGTTTCACAGCCAAAATTGGCCACTCACTAATGAAACTTGCTAAGCAAAGGAAAGCCCTTTGGACATCAGTACATGATTCCACATATGTTGTCCCAACCTCATTAAGAGTGTTGGCAAGGGTCCATGAGGTCCAACTTTCTACCCACTTTCCAAAAATATCCCTTGTACAATAAGCTGATTCTAGAAGAAGATCTACACGTGGCTAACAGGCTAGGAGTAGGGAGCATGGTACTTGATGTTAGCACATATGTCTTCTGCCTCACTTAAGACCCTGCAATCCTAGATCTCTATGCTTCCCAATCAATACAACCCTAACTTCTCCAGCTGATTTTGTCCAAGCCTACATGACGGGAACCCTAAACCGTTACCCCCAACAACCTCCCACTTAAAGGCGAATTTGCCCTAATGAGAGAGAAAAAGAAAAGAGAGTACAACATGTACACATGTACAACAGGATGAGAAAAAAAGAAGTCATCTCATCCAACGCCCATCAATCTCCTAAAGGCAAAGCACTCTATAGTGAAGCTCTTCGTGAGCAAGTTTGTAGGATTTTGCTCAGTCGGAATCTTGACAAGGTTAATAGACCCATCCTCAACGACCTCACGAATGAAGTTATACCTCACCTCAATATGTTTTGTCTTCGCATGGAAGACCGGCGGATTCTTGGCCAACTGAATGACACTCATAGAATCCAAATATAGTATAGGCATAGCTTTTGTCATACCAAGGTCTGCAATCAAACGGCCTAACCAGATAGCCTCCTTGCAAGCCTTTGTGGCTGCAATATACTCGGCCTCTATAGTATAAAGGGCCGTACACTTCTGTGCTCTGGACATCCAAGAGATAGGCCCTCCAGCATAAGTGAACACATAGCCAGAAGTGGACTTCCTACTATCTGCATGTCCTGCATAATCAGAGTCAGTGTACCACATGACTCCTGTATCCTGGCTGCCATAGCAAAGACACATATTTGATGTGCCCTTCAAGCACCTCATGATACCCTTCACGGCATCCCAATGTTTCTTGCCAGGTGTAGCCATATAACGTGCCACAACCCCAACTGCAAAAGTAATATCTGGATAGGTGGCTATCATGCATACATAAGATTGCCCACAACTGATGCATAGGGAATATTGGCCATCTTGGCCCTCTGCTCATTTGTCTATGGACAATCGACCTATGAAACCTTCACTTGAGAAGGTAATGGATAGCCAATAGGCTTAACATCCTGCATACGGAAGCGCTCAAAGACTTTATGAATGTACTCCCTCTGTGACAGATAGAGGAGTCCTTGAGATCTGTTGCGCGTAATGCGCATACCAATGTGAGAGGCCTGTTCCAGAACTTTCATCTCAAAGCTCTTCTTGAGATGAGCGTTAAGAGCATTTAGCTCCTCATGAGTTGTCCCTACTAAAAGCATGTCATCCACATAGAGTACCAAAATCAGTAAAGAACCATCACGGGCTTTTTTCGTGTACAAGTACGAAACCATAGCACTGCGGCTGTAGCCCTATGACTACATGAATGCATCAAACTTATGGAACCATTCCCTAGGTGCCTACTTCAAGCCATATAGACTCTTCTTTAGCTTGCACACTAGGTGTTTTCTGCCAGGGTCTGCAAAGCCCTTAGGCTGCTCCATGTAAAATCATTCAAGTCCCCATGTAAAAAGGCCGTCTTGATATCCATCTGGTACAAGTCGAGGTCAAGCTATGCAACCAAGGACAAGACTATGCGTAGGGAGATCATCTTGACTACAGGAGAAAAGACTTCATCAATGTCAACACCATGCTCCTGCTTAAAACCCTTAGCAACCAATCGAGCCTTGTATGTCAACTTGGGGTGTCCAGGGGTACTTTTCAGCTTGTACATCCACTTGCATGGCAAAGCCTTCTTACCCTGAGGCAAGGAAACCAAATCCCAAGTCTGATTCTTATACAATGAGTCAAGCTCAGATTGCATAGCCCTCTCCCAAGAGTGACAATCACCCCTGTGCATAGCCTCATCATAAGTGAGAGGCTCTCCTACATTTGTAACCAGTACATAATCCATAGAGGGTGCAAAATGGTCAGGAGGTCATCTATCTCTAGTAGAACACCTCAACCCAGGCTCTGTTGCTTGATTGACATCCTGTCTAACATTAACATGTCTAACATCTGGGCCATGAGCATCAGGTGATGTTGCACGTTTTCTAGCTAGCCGTGGAGTAGGCTGAACGTGAGTAGGTGGCTCCTCCTGAAAGATAACTCTGCGTACCTCAACCACTTTCTCAGGCTGCATATGCATTTTGTCCTCATGAAAGATGACATCATGATTGCGGATCACTTTTCGCGCCTTCGAATCCCATAGATGGTAATCCATCTCTCCTGCATGTCCATAGCCAACGAAAATGCATTTGACACTTTTAGGATCTAGCTTATTGCGTTTGTCCTTGGGCACATGGCAAAATACCTCACATCCAAAGACATGCAAATGATCGTAAGAAGGGGACTTGCATGCCCATACCTCCTCTGCAACTTAAAAGTCAATGCCATTGATAGGCAACTTGTTAATGAGATACGCTGCAGTAGTAACTGCCTCATCCCAAAAGTGCTGCGCTAAGCCAGCCTGGCTAAGCATGCTACGTACCCTTTCTTGAATGGTCCTATTCATGTGCTCAGCCATATCATTCTGGGGTGGGGTGCAAGGGGTGGTCAATTGATGCTTAATACTCCGCTCATCACAAAACTGCTCAAAAGCACATGATACAGACTCACCCCCATTATCTGACCTTAGGCATTTTAGCCTTTTCCCAGACTGGTTCTCTGCTAATGCAAACCAATGCTGAAATGTATCTAAGACATTGGATTTTCTCATTATGGGATAAGCCCAAACCTTCCGTGAGTAATCATCTATGAAAGTAACAAAGTACTTTGCCCCACCGAGTGACTGACAGGGCATGGGCCCACATACATCTGAGTGCACAAGAGCCAAGGGCTCACCCATGCATTTCTTACCAGATTTTTTATGCGTATTTCTAGTCTGCTTGCCATACAAACAATGATCACAAAAATCAAAATGTGAAGAGTAAAATGGCAGAAGATACTGCAAAGCATGGAGCATTTTCATTCCTTTAAGGGACATATGCCCCAAACGAGCATGCCAGAGGGATACATGGGGAATAGAACCCACAAACAAAACATGATCCAAGGTAGCTCCAGATACAAGTAAGGGATAGAGGCTGCCAGACTTGGCACCTCTTGCAAGCACAAGACTACCATGAGTAATCTTCCATGCAGAGTCTCCAAAAGACACAAAATATCATACATCATCAAGCTATCTAGCTGACATAAGGCTGCGAGTCAATGCAGGTACATGGAGTACATCATGCAAAACAAAAGAACTGCTAGAAGGAAACTACAGCCTAATATCTCCAATGCCCACAATGCCAAGAGACCTGTCATCACCAAGACACACAGAACTAGAGATGGTACGATAGGTATGGAACCAATTTCTACAGGGTGTCACATGAAATGACGCACCCGAATCCAAAAGCCAACACTGCGCATACATAGAATGTATCTCAGAAGCCTATGAGGCATCGCATGAAGAAGCTACAAGTATGTAATCTTCATTTGAATCAATGGCCTGCATGACATTAACCTCTTCTATCTTCACATTGGACTTTGTAGGTACAATACTGCGCTCAGAAGACTTTTCCTGCACTTTCTCTTTTCCCTTTTCCTTGCACTTATCGTTGGGCATCTTATGGCACTGCGGCCTAATATATCCTGCTTTCCCACAATAATGACAAATAAGATTAGACTTCCATCCATGGGACTTACTGCGACCACGTGACTTGGACCTGGACTTCTGAGAGTCCCTGCCCTTATGATCATTATCATGCTTGCCATGTCAGCCATCTCTAACGGTCAATGCATGTGAAGAGTGGGAAGCATCATTGTTTCTCTTGTTGATTTCCTCAGTCAATAAAGCACTCTCAACATCTTTGATTTTCAGCCCATCAAGCTTGATCGTGAATATGGCAGTAGGGAAGACATCCCATGATTCAGGCAAGGTTCCAAGCAGAAACAACGGGTGCAAATTGTCTTTGAACTCAAGACCCTGTGACAACAGATTCTTCATGATAGCATGAAACTGACTGAAATGAGATGATAGGGATGTCCCCTCCTTCATACAAAGATCCATTAACTGCTTCAGCCAATACATTTGTGACACAGGACTCTGTTGCCCATAAAGCTCCTGAATCTTCTCCCATAAGTCCCATGCACTCTGATTCTCATATTCAACAACATTATGATGAATCTTCTCCCATAGGTGTATCAAATCAGCTCGCTACAAACTAACTGTAGACACAAAGCTCTCAAGAGAGAAAATGAATGTAACTATCCCACAAGCTCAAGCTCAAGCTCAAGTGTAAGTAAGACTCTGTGTACATCTGAATATACCAAGAGGCTCCCATTGGAAGTAAAATCAGATGCAAATAGAGCAAGCAACGCTAGAATAGATCGAGTACATAGTATTAGACATGCCAAATCCTAGTAGGGTACATTCGAAGCATAAATCCCAAGCTATCTTAGACCCATAAAGTATAAGCCTAAAGCATTCAAATAGCATGTAATTGACAACCAAATGTAATGCCCAGTAGGTCCAAAATGCTTAAATACATCTGAAGATGAAGGTCCAAGTGAATGTCAAGCATGGGCAAACCAATATATGACCAAAGTATAAATGCAAGAAGCCTAAATATCAAGTAATGACAATAGGCATAAACCGGTCCAAAGCATGCCCTGAAGCCAAATGCCAATGAATGACGACCAAGTCGGAGCCTAATCCAAGCTCAAAAGCATTCTGAAACCAAAAATAAGCATTTGACAATCTCCAAATATATCGGTATGATCATTCAAATCTTCGGTAAGCACCTGGATCCAAGAACCAATGCATACACTAAGTAAATGAGCTTCAACCCATTGTATTACAGCAGCATATGTACTGTCAAATGAAGCTCAATCGGTTCCCAAATCTTCTCCAAATCAGTCCCAAAGAATAGACATAGTATCCCTTAATATCCGGGCATCAATAGGCATCAAACGGGCAATGCCAAGAAGCATCAAACAGTAAATCCCTATTTTAACAGTCCTGGGACTGTGCATACAGCAATGACTGAAGGTGGAAGCACTCGAATTGATCATCGAGAGCCAAGAACTAATGCTGGGGAGTCCAAGGATGATCGGGAAGGTTGCCAACAATGCCGGGAAGCCGAGGAAGGAGCAAGAAATGCTAGGAAGAGATCAGCCTAGCCCCCTAAAAATGCACCGCATTTTGCGCTGGCTGCTCTTGGGAGCTGGGGGGTCTTCAGCAGTGCTCTGGAGCACTTGGCAATGTTGAGGGTGCTCCGATGCAGCCCTGTAAGGTGCCAATGGAAGGCCGGAAGCTTGGGGAGGAGACGGGAGATCAAAACATACCTGCAAATGAAGGTCCATGGCTGTCATTGAAGCTCAGGTTGAAGCTCTTCAAATCTGGGCTGAAGAGAATGTCGGGCAAGCTCCAATGCCTTTGCTCTGATACCAGTTGAAAGGGAAGTGGAACCCAGGAGGAAGAAGCTTGGCGGCGAGAGCTGTGACGGATGGAGAGCAAGAGCAAGAGAGAGAGTGTGTGAAACTGAAAGTGGGAACTCCAACAACCACAATGTGTGGCCGAGCCTTCCTTTATTCAAACTGTTACTAAAAGAATAAAGAATAAGTGACTGTGATGGGTACCCGCCACTTGCAGTGTGCAGTGGCGGGTACTGTCAGTGTAGCAAAGTGTAGTAATACACGGGCGGCTGTGCGAAGGCACCTTTACCCCCAACATTTACAAGGAATTACTTTTGGGTCACTCTTTCAAGAAATAGACTCATTGCAATGTTGACTACGACTCTTAGCACATCCACCTTACCATAGTTAATGTTAGTATAGTTTCAGCTTTTAGCAAGGGTACCGTGGCTTCGCCAAAGTCCACAGTAGTGCCATCGGTAGTTAAACCCAGTGTCAACCCTAATGAGGGGTAGCAAACCTCCACAAACACCAAGTGAAAAATACTCACAACACTTAGAAGCCCCAAACAAACCTGCAATGCAAATAACCAAGTGGGTTCCCAAACATAAACCGTAGCCTACCAAGGGCACATCCACAAGATCTCATAGCTCTCATGTGCCATACACTAGACCTAAAAGAAAAAGCTCGCATTACACAAATAGGCAAATGACCAAACCGTGATGGGTGCCAAAATCCCTATGGTGCCCATCTATGATGGAAACACCTTGGTGTGGTTCCCTAAATCCACAAATGACAATCTTGTCCATCGACTACAATCTCCCAACCAACATACATGTACCTGTAAGCTAGTAGGAGGTAAAAACTAGAGCGAGGAAAAAGATACTAAATCCATGAATACTCAATGGTTCTATCTCCCAAAAGTTAGACCCACTACTATCGATAGGCCTTGCCCTAATACCTCCAATGCACCACTCACTGTAAAAATAGAGAACCACACATTCCCAAAACCACAAGCTCAATCATAGGTAATAGATAACAAACACTTCAATGACCACTTCATAGTGGAGGCAACCATAGCTAAGCAGTCTAGTTGAGTCAACCAAACCCCAACCATCCATAGGTCTTAAACCATCTTATCAATGCCAATCCATTCTTGAATTGGCGTCTGATATGGCCATGAACAAAGGAGATAACTTAGTGACTTGTATCAGATGATTGGACTCGACTTTCATGCTGTTTGCTAGAAGTTATGAATATTTGGACCTAGCATGCCCACGAATTTACAATGTTAATGCCATGACTCCTAAGGAGTGCATGACCTTCCTTGAAAAAGATATTCACCCATCTATTGCGCACTTCCTCAAGGAGTTTTCTTCATGTCCAGATTCGGCATTTGTCACCACTTGTAACTATCTATGTCTCCTAAGAATCATTCTTAAGCAAAAGCCCATTATAGAGGAAGAGCAACTATTGCCCCTCTTTTTAATATAAACATGGGCATAGATAGTTGTGCTACGACTAGACTCACGATGAGAGCTACCCTATTTCCTACCTTTTGTATGAACCTACTAGAAGACATGAATGATAGTTAGTGCACGAGGTGTAACCACCCATTTTTGTCCACCATGCCTTTGAATACGAGAGTTAACTTAAAAGGCTATATGCTAATCTAGTCCTTTCTAAGTAAGCCATTAAACCTCCACCTAGCTCTACCCCTATAAGAGAATGAGCTGCAACTTAGTATCATCCCTTGTAACCCAAAATAAAAAACTTCTAATTTGTAATGTATCAGTACCACAAACACTGCACTAGGGACCATTAAATCCCTAGCCCCTCCCCACTTTATGCACTTATAGCACATCAAGGGCAGGACATTATGATAGACATGTCTCTTTGAGTCATGCACAACACCTCTCCCTTCCATGAACTAGGTTCTCAAGTGTGGGACAACACCTCAAGCTTGCTTGTCAACCTATCTCCTACTTCCATCACCACTTGCACAATGTACTATACGGTAAGGCAAACACACCTCCTAGGTAGTATACTTATTCTTCCTTTACAAGTACATTTTGTAGCTCTGCAGTAGTAGCCAATAACTTTGAGGCCCTCTTTGATCAGTCAACATATCTTCAACACCAAAAATCTCTAATTATATGTCACAAGCTTATCCTACATGACCAATTTCCCAAAATCCCCAAGTACCATTTCATAGACCACCCTACCTCTCCAGTCCATACTATCTAGTGCCATGGGATTGGCGCTCAGCTAGGAGGGAGGTAATGTTAAGCCTTGAAATGACACAAGGTGCAAAGAAGGCTTAAGAGGGAGTATAAGAAGATAGCCCAATGGAAAAAGAAGACTAAGAAGCATGGGAAGGGCACACAAGAGATAAAGCACATTTTAGTCCTTTGTAAAAGTGCCAAGCTCCCTCCTATGTAAGTTGTAAATGAAAAGGCACATGTAAAGGAGCCATGAGAATAGGAAAAGAGTGGAAAAGAGGAACAAGGCTAGAGGGTCAATCATGGAAATGGATTGGGTGCCCAGGGGGAGAAGGGCATATATAAAAGCCAAAAAGTGAATAGATAAGCTCATTCTTGGTGTGTATGTGTGTGTAAACTAAGCCTCTTCTTGTTCTTGCTCTTACTTCCTTCTTATGCATGAGAGAGGGAGTGTGAGACAGGGAGAGTATGAGTGTGTGAGAGTGAGGGACCATGGAGAAGCTCTTCTTCTCCTCTTCTCATCATCATCTTCTCCTCTTCTCTTTTCTTGCATGCATGGCTAAGGAGGTTGGAGTTTGGAGTATATAGATGGAGCTTGCTTAAGCAAGCACCTTAAATTATGGAGCCATTGAAGGATTTGAGGAGGAAGAGGACTATCTCCACCAATGCTGGTATTTGATTTATTATGACTCTAGGAGAGAAGATTGCCACAATTGATAGATACTCTTATTCTCCATGACTATTGGATGATCAGTCTCCACAACTATTGCCTATCTGATTGCTATCTCTATTGAAATGGTAACTGTCAATACTAGAAAATGAATGCATACTCCAAGACTTGCATGTACCTAATTGTAACAATCAAAACTACTTGGATCTCATTTCCGAGGATCAATATCTTCATGACTATTGATCTTTCCATTCCTAGAACTATTGATCTTGCCATTTCCACAATTGTAGAACACCTCACTGATGATTGCTAGACAAGATACCACGATCTTGCTAGATACCATATTTGCTCATTATTATGCTTGCTTACAATCTCACTACACCTAAAAAGAGAAGTGTAGGATTGAGGTTTGTGTGAAAATTTGCAACTTTTGTGTGCTAAGTCCATGGAATTTTAAGAGGAGTTATCTCTAAGATTACTGACCACACCATTGCTTGGACAACTCTCATAGATTTTCTAGTTATTTGACTTCTCATTGAGTGTGACTATTGTAATTGGCTTTAACATAGCTACATTTGGAAATTGTGGTTGCTCATAGAAAGCCAAAGATTGTTTGGTTTAAAATTTGAAGGCACCTTGAATTGTATGCTCAAGTAGAAAACTAGAAATGGACTTCATAAGGATCATGCATGTCCTACATTGAATAATGATAAGTAGATATCCCAAAGCCCTAATGAGAGGCAATAAACTAGAAGCTTAAGGACATCCTCATCACACATTAATTGATCATGTTATTGAGCTAATAAATAAGAAATTGACCTAGGTCAAATAAGCAAGATGGAGGCCAACGGAGACTTTCGAGAGGTTCTAGAGGACCTTAAGAGGGGAGAAAATCAAATTGACAATACAATTTGACATACCACAAATGATAGAAGTGGTAATAATAATAAACTATAGACCCTAAAGTACCAAGGGCCAAACACCCCTCAATGGTTGAATCTAGCCATAGCTATTCAAAGGGAGAAGAACCAAATTGTGAAGCAAGGTGAATGAAATCATGAAGGGAGATAGATAAAATCATGAAGAGAGAACCTAAAATATCAAAGCCTAAATACCCTCAATGATTTATTGGACCTAACTCAGAGGGAGAGATAACCAAAATATGAAGGTAGATAGATGAATTCATGAAGGATATAGAGTTCAAGGAGGCTCATAAACCAACATAGCCATGGTTTTGAGAGAATATTATTCTTTGAATAGGCACTTTGCTATGCTTGCATGTAGTCTAATTTGACTTGCAAACTTGGATGCTTATGATCTATCCATCTCAACACTCTCATCTATCCATCCTCTAAAGTACAATTTATATAGTCTTTGCATACAAAGAAGGCACCACACATATGCACACATATATGAATATTCTGACACCCCCCTTGCTGCCTTCTCAGCTACTACAAGGTGGTTAGGTGATTTTTTTTTTTGTCCTTTGAGTGTCTCCCCCTCACTAGGTCCATTCTTTGGCTACTACTAGTAGGTGGCTGGGCTCTCCTTCTTCTTCTTTTGTTTTCTTTGTCTTTGTAATTCTCTTAGTCTTCATTAGTGTTTATCTTGTGTGAGTGCTTCTTCATGTTGTTGCTTTGCTTGGCCACCTTCTTTTGCTTTATGCTTTGATGTTTGCTTTGATTAGCTACACTACTTTGACTTAAATTTTTATGATATAAATAATTTCTTTTTTCTCTATAAGTTTGAGATGGATTTATAAGGATACATAGCCTTAGCTTGAGGGCTTCATGACTTTTGGACATTACATGGATCATTTTTTACCTAAGATACATAAATTTTTGGTTGGGATTTTTGGATTCATGCCATATATGATTTTTGGATTTTTGGTTGGGATTTGATTGGGATTTTTGGATTCAGGCCATATATGATTTTTTGGAGTCCTGCAAATTTTTGAAGATAAGAGATTGAATTTGAACTTTAGTGCATGGATCATCCTTACAAAAAATTGAAGTATCGGATTTTGATTATGTATTGGTTCATACAACAATATTTGTTGGCTTTTCATTCACAAGGCCTTAATGGAGAGGTCTTATTCACAAGGTCTTATGGAGAGGTCCTTTTTGGGATTTGAAAGGAATTTGATCAATTTCTCAATGATGAAAATCCCACATAAAAACAATCCTGAAATTCATGTTTTCAAACTATGAGAATACGATCCTTTAAGAAGAAAAAAAAATTGGTTTAAGGTGGCAATGTGAATATGTTTTAACTAGTCTGAATACTATTAAATGTGAATAGGGGCTGAAGAGAAACTACTTTGATGAATAGACTTAAACATTCCTTCAAAAAAACTAGTTTGGATAATAACAGTGTGAGCAATAATTTTAGAGTAATTGGTTTGACAAATGCAAGTGTGAATGAGAGTTTTTTTGGAAGGGGCTTATTAACCTTATAACAAAAATTATAAAAAAGCTTTAAATGTGGAAAAAAGAAGCTAATGCTTTTGTAGATAGCCAGTCATTGCATCATCAAAACTATGCTTGTTTAACAATGGGACATGTGTGAAGCTCCTATTGTTTCAGGAGTTTAACCATCCGATGCAGACTAGCTCTCACCTAGCTTCTCACCTCTCTTTCATAACTTCTGGCTAGCCTCACAAATAGTAACAACAACCAATTGCATCGAGATTGTAGTAGACACACCTCAAGCTTGCTTGTTGTTACAGTCCCTTGCAAGTTGAAGGGTATCTCATGATCCTTATGTAGCCATCTTGTTGTGCAAGCTCTCAATCTAGATGCACTTACCACTATGAGTCTCAAGTTGTCATCATGAGAAGAATGTAGGGACAAGGGAAGAGTTGAGAACCACCAAGAACTTCATACAATGGCCCTCGTGCTCTCACAATCACACACTCTCCCTCACTCTTTCTCTCACACATCGTCTTTCAATAGCACATGTGAGCTCAAAGAAGTAGAGGTATAAACTTAGAGAAAGAAAACTCACGAGAAGTTGACGTGTGCACTTGAATGACTTGTTCTATTATCTTTCCTCCCTTTTATATATTCTTTTGAGTGTTTCCACCTTTTTGGTCCCTTGGGCATGTAGCCCATTCAAATGGGTCCATGATGGATTTTTAAAAAAATATAGATTTATAGGAGCTATATGGGGTTCTACTCCACAAAAATATTACAAATTGCACGAGAGTGAGCCTTGGCTCTTGGTTCTTATTGATCACATTATCCAACTTATATTCCATAGTTTTTGTGAGGGGCACTCTGATAATTAATGCTAGCACAGCTATTGAAAAAGTTTAGGATTATGCATATTATTGAGGGTTTGTGGTTGTGTGCTAGACAATTAGGGCAAAGTCGAGAGTGATTTGATCGTGGAAATGATTGGTAGGGCCTTAGAATGGGATCATGGATGGTGGATGATGCAAGGGCACTAATGTTGAGGGATCTTTCAAGATTCATATGGTATCTTCAATGTACTAATGCTCTCTCTCTCTCTCTCTCTCTCTCTCTCTCTCTCTCTCTCTCTCTCTCTCTCTCTCTCTCTCTCTCTCTCTCTCTCTCTCTCTCTCTCTCTCTCTCTCTCTCTCTCTCTCTCAGGGGTGTGTCTATCTCATTGATACTATCACTAGTGCTCATGCAGGTATAACTAGGAGTTAGGTCAAATTTTGAATAAGCTCAGAATGTTATCTCTCACTTGAGGACCTAGTTGGTGCAAAGGAAGGTGTACTACAATGCTCAAGGAGATAGGTCTACTGGGTGACCTAGGATGTCCTATCCTTTAATGAGCTCTGAGTGTGTGCTCTGGAGATAGGGCAAAGGGATCAAAATTACCAAGTGATCTAGCTTGAGCACCCCTAGGTGCAATGATAGTGCAATATGCCTACCTAAATTGAACATTTCCTTGGGGCCAGAGTGCTCTCATTAGGCAACCCTTGCTAGCGTGTAAGTCTTTACTAATAACCTCAAGTCAAGTGGAGACTTGGATGGATGATTGCATTTGGCAGACTCACCACGTCTTCCAAAATACTTATGTAGTAAGAAGGTAGGAGCAACACATGAAGACATAGTTGTACCATAGCCATTTTGTAAATCCTAGCATTCACATCAAAGAAGAGGGGTGGAATTCTATCCTCATAGGGGATGTGTAGTTGCAGCAACTATGTCACAAGTAGTCGAAGAGGTAATTATAGGTAACGATGAATGATGCATTAGGGAAGTTACTGAATCTCATAATAAATTTACTAAATGAGGGAATTAGGTCCTTGGGCTAGAAAAGATACATTTTCTCATACTCATGACCTAAACATAAGGAGCCTTAGGAAAATTATACTTGCCATGCTCTTTCTCTCTATACTTGTGCGTGCAAGGGTATGGGCAATACATAGGATGAAGTCACCGTGCTTCATGTGCATACTAGTAAGCATCCCAATAAATTCTTTAATTTTTTGAATAGGGTAGTGTCATTCTAACTATCTTGGGAATGCTTCTCTAGGCCATTGTTCAATGCACTGAGATTGCTCCTTCAAGCACCTATAAGCTTGTAGCTTTTGTAGAGGACTTCCATATCCTGCTGGAGCAATCTTTCCCTTGTCTTGATGAGTAAGTACACTATTCTCAAGGAGAGGGGTCTCCTGAATTTAGAATCCTCGTATACATTAAAATCAAATATGGACGTAACACTTTGTTCATGCATCTCTCATTGTACCTTTGCATAGGTTCTTCTAGGCTCTCCCCTTGCTCTTTTGTCACTTGTATTTATAAGGATATCTATCACTTTCTATGACTAGGCTCTCCATATCTTCAAGATCCTCTCATAGGCTTGTTGTTGCTCCAAGGTGGTGTCTGTGGCTTCTTGTAGATTTGGAACCTCATCACTAGTTCCTTTATGTGGGGCATCATAATGTAAAATTTCTACCCAATCCTTTGAAGGGGTCATCATTAAGGGTGACTCCAATGTTTCCTCTATCAACACAGTTGATGCACCTCTTTCATCCCTTGGTCTATCTTGAATTCTTCTAGTTCCTTGCTTTTACTCTCTATCTCATTGTGGAGCCTTCTTCAGCTCATTACACATTTGCTCTAGCGCTAGCTAGTTTTCACTTGAATATACATTAGGGGAGTTTTGAGGTCTCGAAAATGCCCTGTAAGCGATCCTAGAGAGAGAAAACATTTTAGGAAATAAAATCATTATTATATTTTTAAAAACATTTATATTTTGTTAAGAAAATATATAAAAAATTATTAATAAGTCATTATCGTGATATTCTTGTGGTCCCATCAAACCTAGAAATCTAGGCCGCCATAAAGGTGACAAAGATTGTCATAATGAAGATCTTACTCATCCTCATTAAAGTGAAAACTAATATTCAATTTGAATTTTGTTCGACTTTTGATTACTTCCCTCCATTCTCACTCCCTTCTTTCTTTCCCATCCTTACTAGTTTCTTCTTCATTTTCCTTCTTATTTCTAATTCACACAGTTTTTCAATCCAATCTTCTAATCACATCCTTAGCTATGGATCAGTCATCCAATGATCTCTGTAGCTCTACTAAAGACCTCTCTATCATCTTCATATTGAATTGGATGGTGAGTATGAACCAATAAGGAAGAGAAAAAAACACATTACTATTACAGAGTCTATGAAACATATACTCAGGTCTGAAGAAAAGAAGAATCTTGATCTTTGGTTAGATGGCATGCAAAAATAGCACTCCGCCTTTCTATAATAGCTCTTCATTGTTGAGGTTCATTTGATGATGGTTATAATGGGTTTCTAGGTTATACACTTAACTTGTTTGCAGAAAAAGATGTCCTCAGATTGGAGAACCATCTTTCATCAAAACATAACAACGAGTTGTTACAAAAGCTAGAGGGCTATCAACAGAGGATTCATTCGTTTGGAGAAATGCATTAAAACTTATCAACAAAAGAAAACTATTTCATGCCTTCAAAATCGACAAAAGGCTCTTAAAAATATTGAGGAGGTGGTTGCAATAAAAGAATCGAAGTAATGCTGATAATGGACAAGCTCGGAAACAGAAAAGCCAATGTTTGGGAAACACTAGCCAAAGTATTCAATGGCCTTGAGCCCATAGCTCTTTCAAGAAAGTTATCTGCATCTTCAATTTCTATCTGCACAATAAACCACAATAGTGTAAGATGTCAATAGATAAATATCCAATAATTTTTGTCTATAATACATAACATAATCTAATATAAACCACAATGGATATCTTAGAATTATCTTCCATACCTTAGGGTTTTCATCTTCTTCAAGAAGACTATCATCATAAAGATTTATTGAAATTTTTGGTTTGTCCTCTAATGGAGACTTCACTTTCTCTTCATACCCCATGTCATCAATACTAAGTCTCTACTGAATTTGTAATACATGAATGCAAGGCTACAAAGCTGTCTTGAAAATTCTCACCCTCAACATCAAGACTTACTAGGAATTCTTGTTCATAACCTATAAAATTCTTATCATTTTGACCCCATGTTGCAAGGATTGCCAAGCAATAATCTTCTCTGAGATAAAAAAGGTGTTGGATATCATTTAGCAATATATATATCTCTTTTTGTTGATGAGGTAATTGGAAAATGTTGGGACACATTCAAGAGGATGTGTTTCAATCTCTGCACTCAACTCTAACTCCTTTTCTTCCACTTTTGTAATGTTCTCACTTTTAAACAAAGCAATATCAAATCCCTACACTAATTGGTTCTTGACATCCTCCTGAAATACTTCCCCCTTCTCTTCAGTCTCATTAACTTTGCTTGCAATATCCTCTAACTTCTTCTCTTGTATTGTGTCTAAAGAACAACCATCCATATATTGAAGATATACAATAAATCTAACATCCTTCTGTACAACAAGACATTGATGTTGATTTCGATGAAAAGGGCAATCTGCTTTCCACTTCTTGAATTCCTCATCAATAAGGCTAAACCTTGTTTGCAAGGTTGTTCTAGAAGCATTGGTAGCTTCTACTATATCACTGTAATGGATAAATCCCTCAATCTCTAGGCCTTCAACATGTCCATCATAAAACTCGCTATAATCCTTCAGTTTTTCTTAAAGTTCTTTCAAAAGCTCTTGCAAATCAAAAGGAACATTAAGCATATCTTTACTGTAAACAAATTTGGATGAATTTTCAGTTGCATGGAGGAAATCAAAGAGCTTCTAATCACAGGTATCCTCCAGATCCTCTTCCTCCATTTCCTCTAGAGAAAACTTCATTTTAGTCATCCTGATTACTCACAGATCCCAATCCTGAAATAACAACACAAGTTTAGAGAAACAATATATGAATTTACATTTTCTCATAGCCAAAAAATTTGTATAAGCTATGCATGACATGCTCACTAAGAAAACTTGGGCAAGACATCAATGTGAAACTAGAAGAATGAGCCACAATGACAATTTATTTCATTCATCTTGGATATCTAAATCCATATATTATGCTCCACATTTGCAAATGCTTGGATAACATAGCATACATGTTAAATTGTACAAAACAAAATAACACTGCCTTATGAAACATGAATTGACCCTTTGGGTAGTAGAGCAGGCATAACATTTCATGTTTCATCAGGCAAACACTATTTTAGTTAGAGGATTTATGAAACGCGACAACTGGTTTTCAAAGCCCTCTACAGATTGACAATTTTAATGATATTTGATTTCTCCAAATACTCATTGAACTATTTTTCAAAGATTGCAAAAGAATAGTGATAATATAAGTTTGTTACCCGAAAATTAAATTGCTTCCTTAATATAAATGGGCCTTGTTGAGAATACACTTACTTTGGGCTTGCAGTGCCTTGTTGAGGATATGGTTGTAGAAGAGAAATCAAATTTCTTGGAACAAAAATTTGCATAAACATGAGCCTGAGTTCTTGTATAACGGTTACCATGCATTTGTTCAGAAAAAAACCTTGCACTTGTTCAAAAGAGCTATATTTATAGTGAAAATGAAAATGCTAAAAGTTCTCTTTTACACCAAAAAGTGGTGCCATAAAAGCACCATCATGTCCAAAAATGCCAGTGACATGTAGCACAAGTTTCGAGGCAACAACGGTCTACGCGGTGCATGTGCCAAGTTAATTGCGTATTATAGCAACCACACATGTGAACACAGGTCCTTTTAAAACCAATTTTTGGACCACAAAACATTTTTTTGAAGAGACCAAGCCCTTTCCCTCCTCCGAAACACTAGTACGATGTGACTTTGTCACAGTCAAAAATTCTTCAGCACCCCTCTAGGACAAGGTAATATTTCATTACCTTGCACGAAATGTGCTAAAGTATCAGAAATGTAATTTTCTTAAAAACTCTTAGTAAGCTCAATAGCAATGTTTATTTTGCCGAAATTATCTTCAAAATCTTCTCTGAACCAGTCAAAAAAATTTCTTCAAAAAATCTTGACAAGTGAAACGTGATAAGGTATAGCTCTCCCTCATGTAGATTTGCCATCTCACGTTTCATACGTCGTCGGGAAGGGCTCTATAATTGATTAAAATAGCTGAATCTTATGCTAAGATTGGTTTAAGTAACTAAATGTATTGATTACTATGCTTCTGTGTTCAAGAAACAACAAATTTAAAAGATCTTGACAAGTCCAATAGCAAAATCATATTCTACTTGCTTACGGACTTATTTTTCAAATTTTTTCCAAATTTGACCAAAAATTTCACAAAAAAAGGTGACGTATGAAATAGAAAATATATGTTTCCTTTACCCAGAAGCCCCAAGTCGCGTTTCATAAGTCAGAGGGTTGTATTGTTCAATAGAAAGTCAAGTTGGAAGGTTAGTAGAACTTTGATGAATTATTAAAGTTTAATTTTATCATTTGATAAAACAAGTTATTGTCAAAGTGTGAATATATGATTGGCTTAGGATTGAAACTATTTGAGTATTGTTTGTTTACCACTAAGTGATTGCAAATGACATTATATTAGATTTTGGGGATCTTTCCTAATCTGAATTGTTTTTGTTTTATTTGGAGCTTTTAGATGGCTAGAACTAAGGCTATTGCAATAAAGTAGAAAGTTAATCCTAGAGGTCTTGCTTCAAAGATCCATTAGTCCTACAAGCCTTCCAAACTTACAAGGAAATCACCATTCTAGCCCAGATGAGGTGATGGAGATTGCCATTGACTTTTATATAGACATCTTTTTCAACAGGAGGCGGTCTTAGCCAGAGTACAATGCTGTAGACAGTAGGTCAGGGATTGCATTTCATCCCTTATCACAGAGGAGATGGGACGCTCCCTCCTGTTGAGATAGGTGTGTAATGCATGAGCTCCCCTTTGATATACAACAAAAAGTTGAGGTTCTTGATCCATCTATCTCATACTATATGAGGAGTGAGCTTAATGTAAGTGCATTTGACCATTGGTTCAATTCAATTGACTTTGAAACTTTGGAGCTTCTTCTAATTTCATACAATGAAAAGTAAGTAATTTGATATTTTGTTAGATTTTATGAGATATTGTTTTGCTATATTATTAAAATATTTTTACTTTAAATTCTCATTGGAGCCTAATTGGAATAGACTATGTGGAGAGGCAATGTTTCCTCATCAATTCTATGAAAGGAAGCCATAGAAATGCCAAGTTGTAAGTTATATAATCCAGGGTCTCATTGATATTTTGATCGTTCTTTTTGTAATTACTCTAAATTTTATTGTCTTTCTGGTATAGAGCTATAAAATAACTGATTGAAATGCTAGAGAAATGTTATTGTCTTTTATACTTTTACTTTATATTGTTGATTGCAATGTCTTCATCAGGATGATAGTCACTCTTGTGGTTGGAGAGTAATTTGCAATGTCAGAAGATTGGTTAGGTTTATTTATCTCAATGAAGATAAACTTATAAAGGTTTGTTGCAAAATAGTCCATTGATTATAATAATATAGTCCATTGTAAAAAATAACAATGAACTAAAAATCTTTTCTTACAAATGTATCAAAGATCATGAAGTACATAATGGTCAATTGTATGCAATTGACAAGAACGGACAATAGTGGGGGCTTGGACATTGAAGGAGAGGAGATGCATTTAATTGTAGTAGGTGAAGCTATGCCTTCAACACCCAAGGCAACCAAAGCATCAAAGAAAGGCAAAATGACTCCTAAAAAGGATGTCCCTTCTCCTAAGAAAAGTTCTCAAAACAAGAAGTAGCTTTGCCTCATTGCTTGTAAGCCCATGTGTGTATAAGTCATGAAGATGGCTGATAAAAATTTGCCACAAAATTTGTACATGTATTTTATATTGATAGTAAAGAGATCTTTTCTACAATATCCTTGCATTGTATATTCTTCTCTCTCCTTGTTGATATCTGTAAAAAATATGTTGCAAATTTTCAATAATCAGGAAGTGGAATCAAATATATACCTAAGTGGATATAATATGATATAAAAACTTACTCTTTTGTTATTAAGTTGGAACACAAATGAGCATGATAGTTCAATATCTTCATTCTATAAATCCATCCTCACTTGATGTAGCGTACATGATGATCTAGCCTTTAGGATTGCAATAATGTCCTTATTGAACCAAATATCATGATCCACTATAGGATCTTTGCTAAAATTATCAAGATTTTGGTCTAAAGCAACCAGACTACTATCAACATAATGCCAAATCATGGCCGTTGATCTTCTTATCTCAACATTAGAAAAGAAGTCAATAAATATATTAATAGGCATGAACAAAGTAACTTTGCTTAGCCTACTCGAGATATTAGGTTTTAATGCTCTTTGTATCTCAGAAAATATTTTACATCTATAGCCCTCACTAGTAGCTAGACTTGGCAAAGGCCACTCAAAGCTTGAAAAATCGGGCAAAGGAAGGGGGGATATTAATCTCCATTGGCTACGCTGTATGGGGACAATATAAGAGTGATCATAAAAGAATATTCCATTCTTTGCAAGCTCTGTCTTCTTTCTACCTTTGTATATTTCTTCTCCAATAGAACCATGCATCACATCAATAACATCAACAATAGACTCAACCGGTTTCCATTCCTTAAGATTAGAGGGATAGACATCTACAAGAGATAAACAAACAAATGTTATAATGGAAAACCTTAAACCAAGTTCAAGAAAAGAAAGACTTTAAGAATCAAATTCTTACAATTCTATACATTAGAAGATTTGAAGTTCCAAGTTTCAAATATAGCTCTCTAGGCATAAACACATGTTGCATCAATACCTCTTTGATGCTATTCTTATTTACTCCAAGCTTGAAATCTCTAATTCTACCCAGAAATGAAAGAGTTCTCTATACATGAGAGAGAGAGAGAGAGAGAGAGAGAGAGAGAGAGGACTAGGCTACCACAAAGGAGTAAAAAACATGAGAGGGACAAAAGAAAGGAGGGAAAAAAATATGTGCCAAGATTTTTACTAATTTTAATTTAGAGTAAACCTATCATTATCATTAATCCAAACATATCATTAAATAAAAGTGGTCGGGACTATGTATCATTAATGCAAAGAATATCATAATCACGAATATAAGAGGCTAAAAATAGATATTGATAATACAAATTTCTAATATTATAAATATATATCTTTTTGTAAAATAATTTTTTATATTTTTTTAAAATAGAAGTTTTGTTACGGAGGCTTTGCTCCTATTGGTCTAGAGCACTCTCTTTCTATCTCCTAAAAGGCATTTTCAAGACCTCAAAACTTCCCGAATGCCAATTGACCACCTTGGTTGTGAGAGCAAGCTGTGGAGTTATCTGGTCAGTTGCCCATCCTTTTTAGAGGGCCCATCCTCTACAGATTGCCCTTTCTTTAGTTCTAGTAAATTTGGTTGCAATGCTTAAAGGGCAATCAATATTTAGTTGTAGCTCTAGTTGTCATTCACTGACTTTATCCTTCCTCTTGGTGGTAGTTTCATCTCCCTTTATTGTTTTCTCCCTTCTCACCTCTTTTTTCATGTCTTTTATTACTGTATCAAAATCTCCTCCTCCAATTCCCTTCCCCTCTTTTCCCATCTATTGTGTCTGCCCTTGTTGTGTCTTGCCCTCTTGCAGCTTGTTGTCTCTATCTTGTGTGGTAGTGGTTGTTGTGGCCATGATAGTTGTACTTCCTTCATGGGATCTAAATTTTGCACTTATTTCCTAGCCTATTGTGAAGATCCTTGCAATAACAGCTCCCAAGGTAGTGCACACTAGTTGAGTGAGTGCAAATTCATAGGTTATTGTGCAACACTTGGTCTTTGCAATTGTTGGTGTTTGTGGGGACTTTTACAACATTATTCTAGCCCTTATAAGTGATTCCACAACATTATCAATCCAAAAGTGATTTAGATTTTGCTTGGTGATACTCCCATACAATATATCTTCCATGAGTCCCTTTGGATTTTTTCTGGTTGATGCACTAGGTTTGTAGTAAGTGAATATGAAATGGAATACATGGGCTATGACTCTTAACTCTTCATCCTAAATCATGCTAAATAGCACATCATTATTCAACCATGTGCATTCATTTCACCTGGCAATCACTAATGGTGCTTTCTTTGTTGACTCATATATTTCTTCTTTCTTATTTAGGTCTAGGGAAAGTTCCACCAACTTTGATATAAGGGCCACAAGACAAAGTTTACTTCCAACTTCTCCTCCAATAGTGATTGTGCCTGTCTTGGCTTCCAGTATGAAGGTTTGGATGAAGATCAAGCATGCTAATAATTACACTAGTCCACATATTGGCTTGACATAAAGTGGCAAGCCCACAATCTGCTATGAGTATCTTGGCTTTCTATCACTTTATCTAAATTGCCCAAGAGGCAAAACTCTAGCTCCCCAACTCTCCATTGTCGTAGGTGATAGCCAAATCATTGTTGCTATTCCAAGGTGAAAATGCTATTATTTTCATCATATTTGGTGTCCTTGATTGCCTTGACTCCCTACTTAAGTTGCCATTTTCACAAGGAAACCACTAAATGTGAAGGTCTTTTGGTTAAGTGAGATTTTTGAATTAAGAGTTTGCTCTTTGGTACAGAAAAGGGAGCTAGCTATAGCATTTTTTAAATTAGTTTCCTACACAAAAAAGGAGAACTTCAAGTTAATGCATTCAACCACAAAATCACACTTTATTCTTAAATATGATTACTATAGGCATTGTTCCATTTTTGGATCTTTCCAATTGCATTGTATCTTTAGTTCCTCCCCTATCTAAGGGTATGCATTACTTCCTAGGATTGCTAGATGAGCCATGCGGATTTTTTGATGAGCCATGTGGATTTTTTTAATGTGTGATTTTTGTGAATAAAATAAAGTACAAATGATTAATCAAGTATGCTTGCCCATTGATTTATGGACAAGGTGACATGTCATATGGTGAGGTTTGTAGAAACAGCCATAAAAGTGAGGATTGTACTCAATGCTGTGCAATGATCCATGTCATGTGGGCGAATGCAATTATACAAGTCAAGACATTTGTTAAGACATCTCTAGAACCTAGTCAGTTGGAAATATGAAGCTCTTCATTTTGCCAATTGGCAATATGAAGCTCTTTATAATTGAGAAGTCTATCTAGGTAAGGGTGGAGTAGAATGTTGTCTTTAATTAGCATGTTATTACAATTAGCATGAGGACTTGGAATGATATAGGATTAACATAAGTTGGATTGTATTTAGAGTTTTTAACTACACAACGTTATTTGGCCTTGTTCATGATCTATACAAATCCATGAGATCCTCATGTCTAGTTTCGGCACAACTACACTTAAAGGAGATGATGATGCATTCCTAAAAGCTCTTTCTCATGATATTTGAGTGGTGGTCAGATCTTGAGCAATAGAAGAGGTTTTTGCAAAAATGAGTTCAAAATCTTTCAAAGAGCATGGTAGAGATTTCATTGCTTTTGCTATGGTTTAATATAAGAGATTACGAGCTAACCTTGTATAACTGTAGACAAACAAGGTAAAGGTGTTGTCTAGCTTCTTTTGAATGTTTGTGATAATATCTTCACCTATTTTCGAGGCTATGTTAGTAACTAATTGTAAAATTGATGGTCTTTTGTAATAGGGCCTTAAGCTAGGAGGTGGATTAAGTTTGGTGTGAGTGCTTTAGTTCATATGGCTAAATGGTTGCATTGAGTTGATGGGCTAATTGGTTGTAGGGATATAATTAGAGTTAAATTTTGTGATAAGAGACATGTGGGTCCCTTGTAGGGTGGAGCTTGAAGAAACAATAATGTGAGGGGTCCTTGCCTTGTGAGATCATTAGCTTTCAGTGATGTTGAGAGGTGAGGTGATTCCTATGTCCATGCATGTTGGTTCTCTCCAGAGCTCTCTACTTGGCTTTGATGGGCATGATGCCACGAGGCATATTCCACGGTGGATTCTGTGAGGTTTTGCGGTGGATTCTGTAAAATTTTATTGCCGGGGCTCATACACAAGGTGGATTCCTTGTGCGAAAAGTCGATGGGGACGCCTGTCCTTTTCATGCGTCTTGTTAATTTAATGTGCAAGTGGGTGATTCTGCAAAATACATATTTAAATTAATAGACGTTTACGAGTTTAGAGTGCGCACTCGTAATAAATTAAGGTTAGGATTGAGTTCTAACCAATTTATTTATTTTGTAGCTGAAGGCTGCTAGGTATTCACTTTTGTCGGTTTAATTTTATTATTTTCTAACAATTGTGAATGCTTCAGTTGATGTGTAGAGCAGGCATCGGTGACGTTGGGAAGCACTGGAGGATAGCATGTATTCAAATTATTATCATTTTTTATGGGCGCGCATCTTAGGCATGGCGCTAATATTTTGACGCGCTTATTTATTGAAGCGCTTGATATTTATTTACTATTTTTTGTATGCGCATGGACACACGATTTAAATATTTGTATTGGACATTGTATTTGGATACCGCTCGACTCCTTGGGCACCCAATAGCTTTAATTTTTTAGTGAGACAAAACCAAACACAAAAGCTAAAGTGTGCTATTTGTAAATTGGGCTATTTTTTGAGCTTGGAGATGAATAATATATCAAATACATGCTTTGTGGAGCACTCACACAAGGCATGGGGGGAAATTGTACCCAATTAGTCTCTTGCTTCATATCATGCAAGCTTTCTTTCTTGTTCTTTGTGCAAAAGTAGAGTTCTTTTGTTCTTGGGGACCTTCCGGCGCTCACTATGCACACATACAATGTCCGATTTGTGCACCAGTGGTATCAAAGCGAAGCTGAGATCGAGAGCTTCCAATTGCTTACCATCTCATGTGAAGGCGGAGCTCCTGGAACAATCGAGCTCTACAGCCAGTCTTGTGGCAAACGGTCGATACCAGTGTGTTCATGGCAGTCAAGAACCCACTGCTACACACTTAGATCGCGAAGTACTAGCTTCTGCAGAGGCGGAGGACCACGCGGGAAGCTTCTACAACAAGTCTTTTTTTTCTCTACTCGGATAAGCAATTTCCATTAAAGGTTGGATTAGAAGCTTGATAAGCTTTAGAAGAAGCTTTTAAAAAGCTTAAACCCCCCCAAATTTTCCATCGACGGTGGTAGTATGTACTGCACGTCACTGAAATGGTCCGGGACATCCTCTTGATCCCACAAAAATCACGAAAAAAAAAATAAAGCTTTAGAAATTCAAAGCTTCTAAAGCTTCAAGTTTCAATTCCAGCTCTTACCATAGTGGCAGTTCTTATCCGGTTAAACACGAACCTATCTTCAACTTTTTGGAAGCCCCTGTTCACACCTGTGGACTGACAAAACCAGATTCCAGCGAATAGTTTGCAACACACAGTATACACGCAAGATTATTTTTGGAAAAACGACCGTGATTCTGCATCTGCAAAGGAGAAATACTACAAAAATCCAATTTTTTAAAAAAAGAAATAAGCCTTGTAAACCCGACTTTGAGCTACGCTCATCCCGCTAACGAGATTTCGAGTGTGTGAGGTCTTTTGGAATTTTGTAGGATGTCCGATCAAACCATGGATGATTTTATGGCTGAAGGTGACCTACCTGAACCAACGATGGAGCAAAAACTGAATTTGATTATGATGCAGCTTCAAGAGGAACAAAGAGCACGTCAAACCTTGCAAGCTCAATTGGCCAATCTGCAACGATCTACCACCGCAACCTGAAGATCTTATACGACGTACGATTGATGCAATACTTGAAGCGCAATCTATTCGGAAAGAAACAAAGATAAGTAAAAGAAACTTCAAATTTCGTACTTTCAATGGGTCACGTGATGGAAAGACTGTACTTACTTTTATTAGTCAATTTGATGATTATTTCCATGAAGAACAGTATGCTGAGAAAGACAAAATTAAGTGTGTCACTAACCATCTAGTTGACCGAGCATCCCTATGGTGGATTGTTGTCCGCAAAAGCATTGATTGTCCCACTATTTGGGAGACTTTCCAAAAGAAATTTTTGCAGAATTTCCTTCCACCCCAATTCCACAAAAAAGCAATCAAACAATGGGATCTTCTGCAACAAAGGGATCGTGAGCCTATTTCACAATATACCGAGCGTTTTTGGAACGCTTTATTGCAATTACGAATGCTTGAAGATGTACCTAAGGCAACCCATAAACACAAGTTTATGTCTGGCTTACTTGCACATTTTTATGCGGAGGTCAACATGTTCAAGCCAACAACTCTCGAAGATGCAATTTCCTTGGCCCATGACACTGAAGACAAAATTCGAGGATGAGAGAAGTGACCACAACAATTTCAAACTAATGGTAACTTTGGTTCAAAACAATTCAATTCAAATTTTCGAAGATTCAATCAAAGTCGTTTTCTTCCAACTTCATTCCGTAAATCTTGGACACGACCACTTGCTTTGCCATCAAACACAAATTCAAACCCTAAGCCATCTCTCCAGTCAGATCCCAATATTCCTAAACTTCATGCTATTACCAATAATGTATCCAAAGCCAAACCCATAGTTTGTTACAAATGTCATCAACCTGGACATCTAGCGGCGGCTATTGTCAATTCAAAAAGCCAATTGTTCATATCAATTATTTGGGAGCGAGAGAAGATGAAGAACATGAAGAGATGCCGGATTTCACGGAAGACGATGACGACATTGGTACTACTTCATATACTTTACCAAGTATGCCAAATCCCCATTCTTTATTAACAATGAAATGTCTTGTGCATGGTAAAGAAAAGACTGTTTTACATGATGATGGGAGCACACACGACTTTATTTATGCAAAATTGGTCAAAGAATTGAATTTACATACTGTTTCTACACATTATCGCATCAGGGCTGCATTCTTAGGCACTAGATACAATGGAACACAAGAGGTGCATGATTTAGAAATTAAAATTGGTGATTATACTGAATGAAGAAATTTCTTAATTGTGCCTTTGCAGTCTAGTGACATTATCTTAGGAATGCCTTGGCGACATTAGTACAATCCTGATATAGATTATTCCACGCATTCAATGAAAATTCATTCTAAAGGGAAACAAATCACATTGCATGGTATGCACACTTTCAATAATTTTCCATTGCTTAGTCACACACAAGCTAAACATGCATTATGGAAAAGTAGCAAATCCTATTTAATATGGGTAAATGAAGTCGAAGCTAAAGAAAATCAGATGCATCCTAGGCACACACAATTTCTTTCCCAATTTCAAGATTGTTTTGCTACTGATTTACCACCTAGATTACCACCTGTACGTCCTGAAGATCACAAGATAGACCTAATTTCTGGATCACAACCACCATGTAAAGCACCATATAGACATAACCAAATTGAACAGAAAGAAATTCAAGCCTAAATTGAAGAATTGTTAACCCGAGGACTTATTAGACATAGTAGTTCTCCATTTGGTGCACCTGTCTTATTAGTGAAGAAGAAAAATAATACTTATCGCATGTGCATTGATTATCGTGCCCTAAATAAAATCACTGTTAAGAATAGATATCCGATTCCTAGGTAGATGATCTTATGGACAAGCTACAAGGATCTGCCATATTCAGCAAGATAGATCTTAAATCTGGATACCATCAAGTAAGATTGGACACATCTGATATATTCAAAACTGCATTTAGAATACAATTTGGACACTATAAATTCTTGGTTATGCCTTTTGGTTTAACTAATGCACCAGCCACATTCAGTCGTATGATGAATCGCATATTTTTGAAGCATCACCATTGTGTCATTGTTTTCTTTGATGACATATTGGTTTTCAGTAAGAATGAGAATGAGCATTATGAACATTTGTCTTTGGTTTTTAAATTATTAAAAGAGAATCAATTATATGCCAATCCAGAAAAGAGTGAATTTTTCCAAATAAAAATTGAATATTTAGGACATATTGTTTCATCTGAAGGTATTAAAGTTGACCCTAAAAAGATAGAAGCAATTTTGAATTGGCCGATACCCAAAAATGTGCATGAATTACGTTCTTTCTTAGGTATTGCTAGCTTTTATAGAAAATTTGTGAGAAATTTCTCATTGCTTGCATTACATTTGACAAAACTATTAAAGAAAGGAATTGTCTATCATTGGTTTGACAATCAACAAAAGTCCTTTGATTTACTGAAACATGCTTTAACTCATGCTCTTGTATTGCAATTACCTGACTTCAATAGACCATTTTTCTTAGTAGTTACTAATGCTAGTGGATCTGGAATAAGAGCAGTCCTTATGCAAGATTCTCATCCCATAGCCTACTCTAGCTGCAAACTTAAACCCTTTGAACTTAAGTATTCTACCTATGATAAGGAATTGCTAGCTGTAGTACAAGCTTTACGTCAATGGAAACATTATTTAATGGGATCTGAATTCATGATCAAAACTAACCAACAAAGCATTAGACATCTCCTTAGTCAACCACAAATATCTGACCGACACATTAAATGGGCTGCTTTTATTCAAAGTTTTCATCCACTCATACAATATCAATCCGGAAAAGAGAATGTTGTTGCCGATGCTTTAAGTAGAAAACTGACTACTCATAATATTTCTGTGATATCTTTTGATTCTCTTCTCCCTATGAAAGACACTTATGACCAAGACCCTACTTTTCAAGCTGATTGGAATAAACTAGTTGCAAATAATTGGATTCCTATTGATTCATTGTCTTACACTGATGGATTTATGTTTTATGAAAAAAGATTATGTGTGACTGTTCCATTTTGATCATTTGTTTTGCATGAAATTCATTGTGCCCCATACCAAGGCCATAGATGAATTATATCTACTTTGCGTACACTGATTAAAGATTTTTATTGGCCACACATGGAAACTGATGTATCTAACTTTGTATCTGAATTCCTAATTTGTCAAAGAGTTAAAAGACACCATGGTAAACAATATGGTTTACTAATGCCTTTACCAATTCTAGAACGACCATGGGAACAGATTTCAATGGATTTTATTACTGGTTTACCTAATACTAAAGCTAATCATGACATGATTTGGACTATTGTTGATAGGTTTAGCAAACAAGCATATTTCATTCCATGCAAGAAAACATTAACTGCATCTCAAGCTACTCAATTGTTCTTGAAAACTATTTTCACTAGTCACGGTTTGCCAAAAGTTATTATTTTTTATCATGATTCTAGATTCTGCAATAATTTTTGGATTACTTTATTTGCTAACTTAGGAACAAAGATTGATTTTTCATCTGCATTTCATCCTGAAAAAAATGGCAAACAGAAGCTACTAACAATACCATTTTAGATCTTTTGCGTTCATACACAATTTCAAAACCACAAACATGGGATACATATTTACATTTACTTCAGTTTGCATATAATAACACACCACACATAGCTACACAGAAAGCACCATTTGAAATTATTTATGGATATAGATTGCCTACACCTATTACATCATTGTCAAACAAAGTTCAAGCTGCTGATGATATTGCTAACATGCATGTTACTATTTTTTATGAAGTTAAAGATATGATTGCCAAAGCCCAGCAATCATACACAAAACAAGTGAAGATTACAAAGTGTTGACAAACACCCTGTTGTAAAATTAGTCCTAGATTTTATGGACCTTTCAAGTTCATTCACAAAATCAATGACAATGCATTTAAACTAGAATTAGCACAACACTGAAAAATCCACAACACCTTTCATATCAGTTTATTACGACCTTTTAGAGGACAATTACATGTACACCCTGTATATGAAAACTCTCCTTTGCTAGAAGAAGAAACTGAAATCCTTGAGCTTGAAACTATTCTAAATACTGACTTTATGACCACTAAAACTGGTCGTAGATATTCTAGATATTTGGTTAAGTTTAAAAAATCATCCTGTTGAAGAGGCCCAATGGATGCACGCTCGAGACCTAAGTGCTTACCCCACACTGTTGGCTCCACATTGAGCAAATAGCAATTGAGGACAATTGCTATCCCACCCCGGGGGTATGATGCTAGGAGGCATATTCCACGGTGGATTCCGTGAGGTTTTGCGGTGGATTCCATAAAATTTTATTGCCATGGCTCATACACAAGGTGGATTCCTTGTGCGAAAAGTCGATGGGGACGCCTGTCCTTTTCGGGCGTCTTGTTAATTTAATGTGCAAGTGGGTGATTCCATAGCGGGTGATTCCGCAAAATACATATTTGAATTAATAGACGTTTATGAGTTTAGAGTGCGCACTCGTAATAAATTAAGGTTAGGATTGAGTTCTAACCTATTTATTTATTTTGTAGCTCAAGACTGCTAGGTATTCACTTTTGTCGGTTTAATTTTATTATTTTTTAACAATTGTGAATGCTTCAGTTGATGTGTAGAGCAGGCAGCGATGGCGTTGGGAAGCACTGGAGGATAGCATGTATTCAAATTATTATCATTTTTTATGGGCGTGCATCTTAGGCATGGCGCCAATATTTTGACGCGCTTATTTATTGAAGTGCTTGACATTTATTTCTTATTTTGGTATGCGCATAGACGCACGATTTAAATATTTGTATTAGACATTATATTTGGGTACCGCCCGACTCCTTGGGCGCCCAATAGCTTTAATTCTTTAGTGGAACAAAAGCAAACACAAAAGCTAAAGTGTGCTATTTGTAAATTGGGCTCTTTTTTTAGCTTGGAGATTAATAATATATCAAATACATGCTTTGTGGAGTGCCCACACAAGGCATGGGGGGAAATTGTACCCAATTAGTCTCTTGCTTCATGTCGTGCAAGCTTTCTTCCTTATTCTTTGTGCAAAAGTAGAGTTCTTTTGTTCTTAGGGACCTTTCGACGCTCACTACGCGTGCATACAGTGTCCGATCTGTGCACCAAGGCAAGAGAGACTTTGTATTCAATATTTGTGGAATATTCTTATTGAGTGTTGGATTTCGTGATTATTTTGTAGTTTGGGGACCAAGAGATTTACTTTTTTCATGTAGGCAAGTTGAGGTTTCTAGGCTATATTGGAGTTCCTGCAATTCATTTTGTAGAGTACATTCATGACTTGAGTGATGAGCAACATTGTGTGTGGAATGTTCATGAGTTTGAAGTGATTGTGGCCTCGTGGGTTTGGAATGTGATGGTTTAGGTAATCACATTTGAGCTTTGCCTTCATAATAGCCTTACACTTTTAGTGTATTTTTACGAATCCACTTGGCCCATTCGGCATTGTGATATTGGTGTTCTTGTCTTGTTGGGTACCAGATTTTTTTGGTGGTTGTTCAGCATAAAGTTGAACCTCTGTGTCTTTGCACTTTATCTTGGGGACCCACTTTGATTAGGTTGTATTAGGTAGAGCAGTTGCACTGAGTGGCTCTCATTATTTCATTTGCATTAGGAGACATTGATTAAGCATAGTGTTATCTCCCTCTTTGGAGGTTATGTTGGGTGAATTGTTGAATGTCGATGGCTCTACTTTCGTTGAAGAAGCATGTGCACCCTTACTAAAAGTTATGGATGATTCACATGTTGTGTACTTCCAAGTGAGTGTGTTGCATTTCAAAGCCAACTATGCATTTGGTTTGCTGTTTCAATGGGTGGCCCAACAATGTCATTTCCAACTCCTTTCATGTTAGGCAATGCGTAGAAGATGGCTTAAAAACTTTCAATCTCGAGAGTCACCAAAACTTGGCACAACAATCAAAACAATAATTGGTTGCCCTAGGCTGGTGGTCTAGTCATTATAGGTCATTATGCTATAACCAAATCCTTTGTCAAAATGAGGGCATCAATGATATATTTCCTTTTTACTATTAGCTTGATTCTGAAATAGGAAACAGGTAATGGCTCTTTGTCTTTGGGGCCAAGTTTAATAATTACGACAACATGAATGGAAATTGGTGATAAGGCCCTTGGTGATTCATGTAGTGGATGTGCTAGCGAGTAGGATTTTTTGATTTGGATGCCATTGGAAAAGCCTATGCCTTCATTGACAAGTGTCTCAAGTTTGACATTACTAGTTCTACTAATTGCACACATATAAAGGACTTGGGTCTCTAAATTTCATCTTTTGCTTATTCCCTTTGTTGAAGTAAAAAAAGAAAAGTAACATTACATCACTGATTGTTTGTCTCAAATACCCAATAGAGAGCTAGCAAAAAAAGGCATCGAAGTGGAACAAGGCCTTTCGTTGTGCTATTTCATAGATCAGAGCATGTGTTGTCATTAGTAATTGGGCTTTGAATAATTGTTCCAATTCCAATAGTTAGTTGGGGTCCAAGCTTCTTGACCTCCCCAACTCTCTTGCAAGGCTATGTGTAAGCTTGGGACAAATAATTCACTTGGCATGATCATCAATGCCATACATTAGGTTAAAGGGAGTTTGATTAGTTGTAATTTTGTAGGCTATTCCATACACCCACAATGCTACCATGAGTCTATTGTCCCACTTGCTTTGAGAAATTGAGGCTATTTTGGTTAGCACATTGATCAAGATTTTATTAGTGTCTTTAACTTGTTTGTTTACTTGTGGGTAGTAAGGGGAGACTTTTGGTGTATAATCATGAATGTGGATAGTAGATGCACAATCACCTCATTAATAAAGTGTGCACCTTGGTCACTCACAATTTGAATGGGATAGTTGAATTGTGAGATCATCTGCTCCCATAAGAAATTTGCTATTATTTACACATCATTCTTTTGTGCGGCTCTAGCCTCAGGCCACATGGCCATGTAATTACTAGCAACAATAATGTGCGTCGCCTATGAGTATTGAGCTATAGGACTTATAGCCCTGACCAAGTGTATTCTCCACTTCTGAAAGGACTATCATTCTTTTGTGCGGCTCTAGCCTCAAGCCACATGGCCATGTAATTACTAGCAACAATAATGTTCGTCGCCTATGAGTATTGAGCTATAGGACTTATAGCCCTGACCAAGTGTATTCTCCACTTCTGAAAGGACTATCATTCTATAACTACTATTAGCTCCATCTTATCCTTTTCTGACAAAAACATTTGTATGATGGTATTCATCACAATGTTTCAAAAACTTTGTCACATCATGGAATAGGGTTGGCCACATAATTGAGACTACAAGATCTTATGAGCCGTGGGGTCTCCACCAAAATGGCTCCCCACAATTAGCTGATAGAGTTACACTTCGATTATAAGCCGACAAGTCAAGCCTTTTCTATGGATTAGTTAGGTATTCTATTTTTCAAGATCTCAATCACTTCATCAACCCAATAGGGAGTGAGTTTGACTTTCAATAGATGCTCTATTTTGGAGATTTTGACCAAATGTATATCAGGAAAGAATAATTCATCTCACTATCCATGAGCTGGTAGCTAGTAGAACTCATTGGTTACTCCAATTTGTGCTCACTAGCCTAGCATAGCATTGCTTTCATGATAAACTTTGAGGCATCAATATGCACATCATTGAAGGTTATGGTCCAATCTAGGGCTTGTAGAATCGATGCTGTGGTTAGAGCCTTTTTCAATGCCTCATAGCCATATTGGCATTCTTTGGTCCACTTGAAAATCATCAATAACTTGTAAAAATCAAGAAATTAGTGTGCACTTTAGTACAAACCATCAATAATATCCAATGTGACCAAGGAAGCATTGAACTCACTTATAGTTCATTAATGGTGGTAATTCAATAACGACTTTGACTTTTGAAGTCTATTTCAATGCCATTCTTTGATACTACATGCCCTAGAATGCATCCATGTTTGACTTAGAACTAGTACTTTAAGGGGTTCAAAGAGAGACAATATTGCTTAGACATTTCAAAGACTACTCTAAGCTTTTCATGAACACTTCCAACCATTAGTGGAGCATATCTTTGAAAATTGTGCACATTAGCTACTGCTGAAAAGTGACAAGAGTATTGGTCAGACTAAAGGGCATTACCATGTATGCAAACATACCCCATTTGGTGGCAAAAATTGTTGTGTGCCTATTTTTTGCATGAACTTACTCTTGGTGTAGCTCGAAAATCTCTCAAGAAAACTATAGGCTTCCTTTACTGTGACTCTTTCCAATATTTTCTCGGTATAAGGCAATGGATAGTTGTCTCTTTTCATTGCTGCATTGAATTTTTTGTAATTTATGCACACTCTAATTTTTTTATTTTTCTTCAACATAATGAAAATTGGGGGAAACCTAATTTGTGCACTCAATCTTGTAGATAAATTTGGCATTTAGGAGCTTGTCCGTTTCCTCCTTAATTGTGCAAGAATGTTTAGGATTCATTGCATAAGGACATTGTTTAACTGGCATTGCACGGGAACCATGGGAATGTTATGGGTGACAATGCTGGGGTATATACCCTTAAGTTCCTCGATTGACCAAGTGAGCACATCCTTGAACCGTTGTAAGAGATACATCCTCAACAAGATTGTTAACATTGAAAATGGATCTAGGCTTGTCACCCTTTGCAACCAAATTGATTTCTTTGACTTTGGATAGACTTTCAATAGGCTCGTTGGTTTATCCTTCTTGTTTAGCCCTAAGTAGCACCACTATCCGATCTCCTTTTTTTTATTTAATAAAGCATTTGGAGAGATCTTGAGGTTTTTTTTGTTTCTCAACACCAGTACTTTTTGCAATCCCTCTCCATTTTCCCTTTAATCTTTTGTGCCACAGATGGACAAGGAGATCCCCCTTTAGTGTGTTGGGTTTTAGGTAGTGGAGGGATTTCTAGGCCATTGTTTGAGCTAGATTGTAACTTGGAGTTAAAATCACACCCTCTGTTGGACAAGGGTGTTTCTCTTGGCAATCGTAGCTCAGGGACGGTCCCAATTTCATATAAGGCTATTGGATTTTCTTGATTGAGTCCAACTTTCTCATTATCTAGTACTTCCAAGTACTCTAGCCAAGTTTTATCACAATCCACTCTAACTATCCTATCAACAAGCAACACATCCACTTCATTAGGTTTGGAGTCCACAATGATTTATTCAATTGTGTGCTTGTTATTGTCATAGTCAAAAATTTCAAATCATATGGTTAAGGCTTCATCCCTTGATTTACAATCAATGCATGCACCTTCTATGTCTTGTATGTAAAAAAACTCATCATTTATCCTTCCTCTTCTTCGAACTTGGATTTTCTCTCTCAAGGAGGGACCAATTGTAGAGGAGTTTTAGATCATATACTTTGGTCCACATCTATCATTGAGATTCTAAGAGATCTTTGAGTGGTTTTATGTTTGCATTAGGATTTTTGTGTCAAGATTGTGGGAGAGAAGGAAGGAGTCTCACTTGTAGCTTTCTTGCTTGCACAATGGGGGAATACACACAAGGGTGGAGGCTGAAAATAGTTTTCCTCTTCTTAGTTGTGTAAGCCAAAAATAACTCAAGTACATAGAAATAGAAGAACCCTATATATGGGTCTCAAACCAAACTCAACTAACTAAGGTGGCATACTAACTGAGCCATGAACTAAAGTAGATAAGGATAGCTGTCATCTAGCTATTATTCATGGGCGGTGTACCAATCGCGTCTGCAACTGACAAGTCGGTGACATAAATGCACAACGGTCACCCTGGCATATCACGAGTGGAGCTCGATATCTCAACACTCCCCCTCGAGCTCAATCCCAATTCCTGCACACCAAGCAGGTCTCTGAACTTGCGCAGCTTCTCTGTGCCCAATGCCTTCGTGAATATGTCAACTACCTGATCCTCTGTGCTGACATAAACTAGATCAATAAGACCTAGTAAAACCCTCTCCCGCACATAGTGATAATGCACCTCAATGTGCTTTGTTCTAGCATAATAGATGGGGTTATTTGCCAAGTGTATACTACTCATGTTGTCACAATAAATGACAACTGGCCCATCTGTAGGCTGATGCATATCATAAAGTAGCTTATGCAACCAAGCTACCTCACATGCAGCCATTGCTGCACCCCTGTACTCAGCCTCTGTGCTCGACAAGGCAACTATAGGCTGTTTCTTGCTGCTCCAAGTGACTGCAGCACTCCCAAAAGAGAACACATATCCACTGGTAGATCGTCTATCAGAAATACTACCAGCCCAATCAGCATCAGTGTATCTATGCAACTATATCTGAACCCCAGTCTCATAAAATAGTCCATACTGCAATGTGGACTTCACATACCTGAGTATGCGTCTAGCCGCATCCAAATGTGGTTTCCTTGGAGCCTGCATAAATTGACTTACCAATCCAACATCATAGCTCAAATCTGGCCTGGTAATAGTCATATAAATCAAACTTCCTACTATGCATCTGTACATAGTAGGGTCTTCGAGAAGCTCACCTGCATCTGCACTCAGCTTCACATTCTGCTCCAAAGGAACTGAAATAGGCTTACAGCCTGTCATCCCATATTTGGATAGCATGTCCAATCCATACTGCCTCTACAAGAGCCGTATCCCACTTGGTGATCTAATCACCTCAATGCCCAAGAAATAACGCAGCTCTCCTAAATCCTTCATCTCAAACTTCTGCTTCTATAGCATTTTCACATGAAGGATATCTTCATCACTGTCACCTATCATAATCAAATCATCAACATAAATGACAAGTAGCATAATACATTTCTCTGTTTTTCTCACATAAAGTGAGAAATCTGCCTTGGAAATCTGAAAGCCAATAGTGACAAGATACTATCCTATCTTGTCAGACCATGCTCTAGGTGCTTGCTTCAAGCCATACAATGCTTTCTTCAACCTGCAAACAAACTCAGGATGAACAGCATGCACATAACCTGGTGGCTGCTCCATATAGACCTCTTCTTGCAAATCACCATGCAAGAAGGCATTCTTTACATCCATCTGATGTAAAGACCATCCCTTTGATGCAGCCATAGCAATGACTGCTCTTACAGTTGCCATCCTTGCAACCGGACTGAATGTTTCTTCATAATCAATGCCATATGTTTGTGCATACCCCTTGACTACTAATCTTGCCTTGTATATGTTCACAGAACCATCTGCATTGTGCTTCACCTTATAAACCCACTTACAGCCAATTGCATTCTTACCTTTAGGCAAAGATACCAATTCCCATGTAGCATTTGCTTTCAAGGCATCCATTTCTTCATCCATGGCTTTCTCCCATTTTTCTTTTCCCATGGCTTGCTCAAAAGAAGTGGGTTCTGGTTCCTGTATCACTTTGACCATATATGCATAGTGAATGGTTGTAAATCCATCATATTTCAGCCTATCCACAGGATATCTAGCTCTGGTAGACTTGCGCAAAGTAGGTTCACTCCCAGGTGCTCTCAAAACATCCCTGGTCTTCCTTACTCCAGGTGTAACAATAGAAGGAATACCCAACTCATCATCAATGCTCTGTTCTGAGCCACTGGATTCACCATCCACATAAGAGTGACCTGCATTCACATCAAACATGGGCTGATCTACCTTCTCTTTTTCTTTTCGTGATACTTGCATACCACTATCTGCATTGCTTTGAGAAGATTCTCCTGATCTCAATCTGCCTGTCCATGGCGAAGAATGTGAACCACTGCTAGAGGACACTCCAGGTCCACTAATATCTTGTGACTGCTGCTGTGAATTCTGTGCAGCATTACCATTTTGTGCATCTACATCATCAATCACATTTACTGGTTTATACCAGCTACTCATCTCATAAAAAACAACATCTCTGCTCACTGTAAACTTAAGAGTAGAAGGGTTATAGCATCTATACCCTTTCTGCTGTAGAGAGTAACCAATAAAGATGCACTTCTCAGCTTTTGGATCCAACTTGGATCTCAACTCATCTGGCACATGAACATAGGAAATGCAACCAAAAATCTTCAAATGAGAAATATCTGGTTTCCTACCAGTATACCTCTCCTCTGGAGTCATCCCATGTATTGCTGCAGTGGGAGTCCTGTTCATTATGTAGACTGCTGTAGCAACTGCTTCAACCCAATAAAAATCTGGCAAGTCTTTTTCGTTGAGCATGGCACGAGATACCTCTCCAATATGCTTGTTTTTCCTTTTTGCAATTCCATTTTGTTGTGGGGTATGACTGCATGAATATTGCTGCTTTATGCCATGCTCCTACAGGAACCTTGTAAACTCATTTGAGAGGTACTCTCCCCCTCCATCTGACCTTAGGCATTTTAATTGCATGCATGTTTCTTTTTCAACCATAGCTTTAAGAGTTTTGAAATGCCCAAAAACTTTACTTTTTTTTCTCATAAAATACACCCAAACTTTTCTGTTATAGTCATCAATAAAAGTGACAAAATAATGACAGCCTCCAAGAGATGCAACTTTAGTAGTCCACACATCAGAGTGGATTAATTCCAATGGCTTCTTCCTCTCTTGAACATGTCTAGGAAATGGTTTCCTTGCTTGTTTTCCAAATTGACAAGCTTCACATACCTTATGCATTTCTGCAGCCTTGAATTTAGGCAATCCTGCAACAATATTTTGGGCCTGCATTGATTTAAGTCGCTGTACATTAACATGACCAATGCGTTTATGCCAGATATCAATATCTGCAACTACACCGGTCCCATGTGCAAACATTGCTGCACTCAATTCAGGCATGTCTGCATCCAACGTAAACATTCTGCCCTTCTTCTTTCCTTTTGCTATCAAGTGACCTTTATTTTTCATATCCTCAACAAAGCATCCATGAGGATTAAATCTGACCTGCAAGCCCTGCTCAACCATTTGACCAATAGAAACCAGATTCTTGGTGATATTCGGGACATGAAATACATCGGACATGTATTTCTTTTCCCATCCTGCATAGACAAAGGAATTTTTCCAATCTGCACAATAGGATGTGCAGTATCATCACCAGTCTCCACAAATCCTGGTTTTTCCATTTTCCTTGCATCCTCTATCCATTCTGCATGTGATTTGATACACCTGAGTCAATATACCATACATCGTTGCTTTCTTCTGCACTTGTCACAGAATTGTTCATGTGCTGCACCATGAACAAATGCTCATTTCTGTCATCACCCTATCTACTAGAAGATGCATAATTCCCTTGTTGTAATTTTCCATTCATGATGTCATTCTGCTTTTTATAGCAGTCTTTAGCCATATGACCCATTTTACCACAGTAGTAGCATTCAACATTACTGTTTGCATTTTGGCCTCTTTGCCATCCACCACGACCTCTTTGGCTCCCCCTGCCTCTAGAGTTACCATGTCCTCCTCCATAGGACTGGTTTTCTTGAGTTTGCTGCATATTCTGATTTCTACCACGGCCTCCAGATCGGCCTCCTCTACCTCTGCCTCTACCTCTTCCAGCATTTGAGTAGAAGACAACTTCTTTTGAAGTTCCTCCTGAAGAAGATGCACCACCATTTCTTTGCTCCTCAGAAATTAGAAGAGCAATCAACTCCTCAAAATCAGAAAATCTTTCACGGACGGAAATGGATGTTCGAAACTGTGCATAATCCTTTCCTAGACCATTCAAGGTCACAGAAACTAAATCATCATCTTCCGCTGGCGACCCAATGGAAGCAAGTGCATCTGCAATCTTCTTCACCTTCATGTGATAGTCATTGATGCTCACATTGTGCAACTCTTGCTTGAGCTGCATTTTCCTAGCTTGCGTATTTGTGCTATACATTTTTGACAAAGTATCCCATGCCTCCTTTGGCGTACTTGCATCTTGAATATGCACAATCATAGAGTCTGAAATGCTGATAGACAGCCAGTACATAACTTTCCTGGCTCTCTCATGCCATGCTTTAAATGCCTGCATTTGCTGTTGATTGGGCACATCAGGAAGAACTGGTTCTTCATTTCCTACAACAAATTCCCAATATCCTTTTCCCATAAGGAAATTCGTCATTCTAAACTTCCATGCTTGGAAGTTGTTCTTGTCAAGCTTTTCAGTGACAATGTGTGAAAGAGAATGAGACGCCATTACAAAACACTGCAAAAAATTCTGTCATTGCAAAGAACACAGCTTCAGTCTCATAAGAGCAAATCTGCAAAACTGACGAAAGTGGTATTTGACCACACAGTCACTTCCTAGTGACGATTTGGCATCAACAGGCAACAAGGATGATTCTGTAACTCCCAATGTCTCTGCGCACAGGCATACGATGCAATTTCTACAGTAACTTTTCACCGACCTGTAGAACAGTGCCGCACAGCATAAAACAGGGCCTTTTCCTGAGTGCGTGCAGAAAACTTCCACCTCCAAAACAGGCCCCGAAATGGCCTCAAATAAAAAAAATAGGGTCACACAGGGCTAAAGCCCTGTCCCGCAGCATATATTGCCCTCTTGCTTCACCGCGAAGGGCGTCTCAACCTGAGATAATGCACTCTTGCACTTCCTGGATGTGCTACTTGCAGAGACTTGCTCCCAAAACAGAAGAATGAAAGTAACACCGGTCCTCTTACTAGAACACCGCGAACTTGGCTTGCTTTCTTGAGCTCCTTACCACAAACAAGGCTCTGATACCATGTCAAGATTGTGGGAGAGAAGGAAGGAGTCTCACTTGTAGCTTTCTTGCTTGCACAATGGGGGAATACACACAAGGGTGGAGGCTGAAAATAGTTTTCCTCTTCTTAGTTGTGTAAGCCAAAAATAACTCAAGTACATAGAAATAGAAGAACCCTATATATGGGTCTCAAACCAAACTCAACTAACTAAGGTGGCATACTAACTGAGCCACGAACTAGAGTAGATAAGGATAGCTGTCATCTAGCTATTATTCATGGGCGGTGTACCAACCGCATCTGTAACTGACAAGTCGGTGACATAAATGCACAACGGTCACCCTGGCATATCACGAGTGGAGCTCGATATCTCAACATTTTATATATCTCTTTTCAAAAAGTTTAGGATCTTTATCGGCTCTAGCTTGTTTGTAATACTTAATAGGTCATGGTAGGAGCTAGTTTGGCCCTTGTCACCATCATATATATATATATATATATATATATATATATATATATATATATATATATATATATATATATATATATATATATATAGTAGGTGTTGGTCTATGGTGTTTATTGTTTTTCTTCACTCTCTTTAATATGACCATTGTGGCCACTTGATTATAATCATCCTCATCATCTAAGAAAGGCAAGTCAATGGTAGCAAGGATATGCATCCAATCTCAATTGTCGTGTCAAGATAGGGGATATATTTCGTGAGTGGTGGACCATAGTTCGATGTGGTCTTGGTGTTGCCCTTCAATAAGGTAGAGATGGCATCCATGTTGATAGATGAGGTCTTCCAAGTGTCCATCTCAATCCTAATAGCTTATGAACAGCATTAGACCATTACCCGAATTCTTAATTGCTCATGCACTTCTCGTTCAGGATCGACCAAGGAGGATGTCACAGTCAACATCCTTCTTGATAATAAAGTTTACTAAGAATCTAATGCTTGCAATATTAATAGTGTAGTCCTTCAATATGCCAAATGGTTCTATTTTCCAACATGAAATTAAAGCACACAGTTTCCATAGGTGGTTAAACCAAGCTTGCAAAATTACATGACTAATGACACTAATCCTTTCTCATGTACCCACATTTTCTTTCTAGTGGAATCTTCTAATGAAATGATAAGAAAAACTAGGTGCATCTTGTTTCCTTTCCAAAAGGCATTTACTTATAGGGTTCCTGACATAGAGTTTAGGGCTAAGCTAGGTATATGTGCGCTTAGGGGTGATGGCCCTATGTAATTGCTATTTTTGGCTACACTAATTCTTTTGCCCATTGCTATAGAGTTTCCCAAAGCATTGAGCTCTACTTCAACAATTGTCCAAGTGGTAGGGTGACTGGGCTTAAGGTCAAGGTAGCTAATAGGCTATCACTTGGTTCTCCTTTTGTATATCATTCATCATTCTGCCTCTTATGCTCTTGTTCTGGGCTGATTTGTAGTGGTTGCATTACTTGGGTCATGAGATGACATTTGTGGCTCTTGATTCTACATAGGTGAGTGAAGTAGGCAAGCTCATATTCAAAGACTCATGCAACTCATCATCTCAAAATTGGCTCAGCATCTTAAAGGTGTACTTATGCCTCTCTTACCTAGCTTCTAACATTGTTCACCATGTTTGGTTGTTGCTTAGGAGCAGCGTATTCTCGAATTTTTATGTTTTCTTTCTCCTTCATATTTAGAGCAAATGTTTCTGCTTCCATATCAGAGACTTATTTTTCCTTTCCTAGTGTTGTAGCACTGTCTATCTTGAGTGAAAGTTTTTTGTGAGATCTTTTCTTCTTCTTTTTTTTGGTTTTGTTTACCCATGGGAGATGCATCATGATTACTTGGCCCATGTATTGAGATTCCAACTTGTTTTCCTTGGGCTCTAGTCATCACATTCAGGGAAATTGGAGAAACATCATCATTGGGTTTCTTGACAGTGAAAAGTTTGAGTAATATTGATGGGATGATTGTTGTGCTAATGGAAGGTTTCCATCTAGCACAATCAATGTATAGGTGTGTGACTTCACATCTCTAGACATCTCAAGTTGGCTTTGTCCATCTTAAGCTATTCTTTTTCATGACATCTTGATGAGATGTGCTATGGGTGGCCATAAGTCCAACAAGTGAGAGGTTCCTATGGGTGGCCATAAGTCCAACAAGTGAGAGGTTCCTATGGTTGACTTCCTCCCACACCTTGGCCTCATCCCTTACCCAATGCCATAACTAGAAGTAGCCTAAAATCCATTAGAATTGGATATCCATTTTCATCATAAGTGATGTAAGGATTCACATATGGTTCTTCTTTTGATGGCTCTTTCTCTAAATGAACAAGAGCATCACTAGATAGGTGAGTGATAATAGGTGGTCTAGGTGTTCTTGTCAAATTAGCATTTTTCCTAGGAGCTATAGGCTATTGTTCGTTGGGTGTAGGTAGTGCAAATGGAGCTCCCCTTTTGTAGTTGAGTTGGTTGTTTATTGGGTAGAATGGTTGGGAATAGAACTGTGAATATAATAGCCTCATAGGCAATCTACAATGCATGACCTTGTGTCCAGATCTTTCAAAATTTTTGCAAGTACATGGGCATGGGTCGGGGCATTCTAATGGAAGGTGGTTTCCCCCACAATGGATGGATTCTAAGCCCTTCCCTTTATCTTGAGTGCATATGATAGGTTTATTCATTGTGATTTGTAGATCTTTCATTGTGAATGGTAATGATGCCTACTGTCTAAATAGCCTTGGCATTTCTTTTCTTCAATAAGTCCTCCACATGGATCTCCTCTTTGTACACTTTGGCTAGCATGTCTCTTTTAAAACTCAAATTTCTTGCTCTTTATAAAGTTCCTCATCCTTGATCTTGTTAATGAATACACTGGAGACTACTTTCTGAGTTAGTCATTCAGGTATCATAATCCTCGCAGAGACTCCATATGTGGGTAATCATGGATCTCCTCTTTGTCTTTTTAACTAATGTTCATTATATGCATTATCCTAATTTTGAGAATCTCTTGATAAAGAGGTCCTTGAGTGTGTCAAAGTCATTGTGTTTGGCATCATCGAGACTAGTGAACCAAGTGTGTCCTTTTCCCCCCAAATAGAAGTCAAAAGCTTGTGCATGTTGAATCAATGCTCTAAGGTCGTTGGCCTCGTAGACCTACTCAAATTGTTCAATGAAGCTATAAGGGTCATCTCTTGCCTTGTACTTTGCCATTTGTTTTGTGACTATTAGAATTTTTATTTGGCTCTTGGTGTTGGGTATAATTCCTAACTCTTCCAAGATTGAGGTAGCAAATGTTGCACTACTTCATTCATTGGAATTATCCAACAATCTCTTAGTTAAGAGTTTGATTGGTGTAAGTTTTGCCTTGAGGATACTTTTCCTATTTATGTGTGTTGTCTCTTGTTCTTCCTATAAATGCTAGGATGCACTGGACTTGGTCTAATTATATTTCTCACCTTTGCTTATCAAATCTTTGTGCTTGTAAGAATTTAGTGACTTGTTGTAGTAGGTCTTTTCCTCACCTTCTCTCCTCTTCTAGTTTAGTTAGTATTTGATGTGTTGATCTCCCCCCATGCATTAATCTTGTCTTATGATCATATTGCTTTAATATCCATTGGATTTGTTTTGGAAAATTGCTAGGATTAGATCCTAAGTTGTCTATGTTGGAACCCAAAGTAGGCATAGTCTTTAACACTTCGTGTTGGACTAGAGTCTCAATGAGGCTAATGAAAGTTAGATAAGGAGGCTATGGTTCCCGAGGGAGACACCTTTTTCTTCTAGAGTTTTTCAAGTGATCAATACATTGGTCACTTGGGATCAAGCTGAGAAATTTGTTTCTCACCTACATAGCCCTTGTCAGCTACTAGTAAGGTGTGTTGATAACTAGGGGATCTTCTCGTGTAAACCTTATGGTGGGTCTGTTGTTCAAAGTGTGTTTTTTATTTTAATCTATGGCCATCGGGTCTTTCGATGATGGATGTTTGGTTACTTTTTCCCAATCCCCTTGTCTTTTTCATCCTACTCATTTTAGTTTTACTACTTTGTGTTTGAATGAAATGAGCATGCTCTTATTTAGTTATTCGGATTTATCTCTTCAAGTGTTTTATGTTCCTTTGCAAGCAACCGATTTTTAGTTCCTACCAATGAGTGCAAGTGCAATGTGCTTGTTAACCCTCAGATGAACAAGGTGGAAAATTTGAAAAATATAAAGCAAAAGACAAGGCTAAGGCAAAAGTGAAATGGAAGACCAAGGTGCGCCAAGAAAAATATGGGAACATAAAAAGTGCAAAAATTTCCTAAATCAAGGAGAGAGACGCACAAGAAAAAGCGCCACAGTCTCAATACTTTTGTAAAAGAGCGCAAGGCACACCATGATTTATTCTGTAAAAGAGCACCGGTACCCGTGCAAATTGTAAATGGTTAGAGGTATGGGTTGAGGCCATGCCAATAGGGAAGAGGTGGAGAAGGGTTAGAGGAATGGGGCAAGCCCAGGATAAAAAAGGAGATGACCGCCCAAAGGGAATTAGGGTTAGGGTTTTGTATATAAAGCTGAAAAGTGAATGAGGAACTCATTCTTGTGTGTGACCAAAAGTAGCTCTCTTCTTCTTCTTGTTGTTCATGCTTTCTTGAGCTTGTGCTTGTCAAGAATCGCATGGTGGAGGGGGTTGCTCAAGATGCTGCACCGAACACACACAGAATGCACAAGGAGAAGCTCACTCAAGAGACAAGAAGAGAGATGGAGGCCAAAACGTTTTCTTGCTGATTTCTTCTTCTTCTTCCACACACTTTACAATGTACACAAGTTATAGATAAGATACAACATAAAAGGAAAGTGGCCTACTAAGTCAAACAATGCATAACCGACTACACTAGTCGACTGGCGCTATAACTATGCCAGTTGTAAATAGGTGTAACGACTTGAATATAATAAGTAATGAGTCAGTGGCCATGTGAGATTCATAATGACCACTGACGTGCTAAGTGTAGACGTGTGGACCCATCTAACCAGGCGGTCCATCATCAATGTCCGCATGTATTGAGCTTGTCATCTCAACACTCCCCCTCAAGCTCAACTGCATCTCTGCAACTCCAAGTAAGCTTCGAAACTTTTGAAGCTTCTCTATACCCAATGCCTTCGTGAAGATGTCAGCTATCTGATCCTGTGTGCTGACATACACCAAGTCAATCTCACCTGCTAGTACCTTCTCTCTCACAAAGTGGTAGTGTACCTCAATATGTTTTGTCCTAGCATGGAACACAGGGTTCCTAGCCAACTGTATACTGCTCATGTTGTCACAATAAATGACAACTGGACCTTCCACCTGAACATCCAAATCAGCCAATAGCTTTTGCAACCATACTACCTCACATGCTGCAACAGCAGCACCTCTATACTCAGCCTCTGTACTCGACAAAGCAACTGTAGATTGCTTTTTGCTGCTCCATGCAACTGCTGCACTACCAAGAGAGAACATGTATCCGCTGGTAGATCTTCTATCAGACATACTACCAGCCCAATCTGCATCTGTGTATCCAAATACCTGTACATCTGTACCTGCCTCATAGAAAAGTCCATAATGTAATGTGGACTTCACATATCTCAATATGCGTCTGACTGCATCCAAATGTGGCTTTCTAGGTACTTGCATAAACTGACTCACAAGACCAACAGTGTAGCTCAAGTCTGGCCTTGTAATGGTCATGTAGATCAAACTCCCCACTATCCTCCTGAACATAGTAGGGTCTTCTATCTCATCCCCAACATCAGCACTCAGCTTTACATTCTGCTCCAACGGGACTGAAAGTGGTTTGCATGCAGTCATACCATACTTGGACAACATATCCATGCCATACTGTCTTTGGGACAGCCATATACCATCATCACATCTGATCACCTCAATGCCAAGGAAGTACCTTAGCTCACCTAAATCCTTCATCTCAAACTTCATCTTCAAACAGCCCTTGACTTCAGCAATCCCACTATCACTATCACCTGTAATAATCAAGTCATCCACATAGATGACTATGATGACCAAACCTGCATCTCCCTTTCTCACATAAAGTGAGTGATCAGCATCAGAAACATAAAAGCCAATATTGACAAGATACTCTCTAATCTTGTCAGACCATGCTCTAGGTGCTTGCTTGAGCCCATAGAGTGCCTTCTTCAACCTGCACACATACGTGGGATGCTCTAAATCTTCATAACCTGCTGGCTGATCCATATACACTTCTTCCTGCAAATCACCATGCAAGAAGGCATTCTTTACATCCATTTGCTGCAACCTCCAACCTTTGGCTGTTGCCAAAGCAATCACATATCTGACAGTTGCCATCCTAACAACTGGACTGAAGGTTTCATCATAATCTATGCCATATGTCTGGGCATAGCCTTTTGCAACCAGCCTAGCTTTGTACCTGCTAATAGAACCATCTGCATTGTGCTTGATCTTATAAACCCACTTACATCCAATAGCTTTCTTTCCCTTCGGCAATGATACTAGATCCCAAGTCTTATTGGCCTCTAATGCAGCCATCTCCTCATCCATTGCTGCATCCCAATGAGCATGACCAACAGCCTCCTCAAAACATGTGGGCTCAACATCCTCAACTAGTTTCACCATATAAGCATAATGGTGAGCTGCATAACCTTCAAAACCAAATCTTTTAACAAGGTATCTCACCCTGCTAGACCTGCGTACCACTGGATCACTCAATGGAGTCTTTGCATTAACGCGTGCTCTCTGCACACCTGGAGTCCTCACTGAAGGAATGCCAAGCTCATCATCCAAGCTCTCTGAGCCACTGGAGTCTCCATCAAGAACTGCATCAATGCCTTTTGACACTTTATTCTTTACTTTGTCTTTACCTGTAGTGCTACTAGATGCACCCGAAGATGTAGAGGTACTCCTTAGTCTCCCAGACCAAGGACTACCAGATGATGTCTCTGGTCCACTAAGAGTTCGTGATTCTTGCTTTTCAGCCTGCACATGAGTGTCATGATCATCATCATCATCCAATGCATCACCACTAGATGCATACCAACTGCTCATTTCATCAAAGATGACATCCCTGCTCACTCTGAACTTACATGTGACAGGGTTGTAATAGCGATACCCTTTCTGCTCTAAAGAGTATCCAATAAAGACACGCTTTTCAGCCTTTGGATCCAGTTTCTTTCGCAACTCATCTGGCACATGAACATATGCAATGCAGCCAAATACTTTTAAGTGTGAAACATCAGGCTTCTTACCTGTAAAACATTCTTCGAGGGTCATACCATGAACTGCAGCTGTGGGAGTTCTGTTCATAATATAAATAGCAGTATGAACAGCCTCAGACCAAAAATGCTTAGGCATATTCTTTTCAGCCATCAAGGCACGTGCAACTTCTGCAATATGCCTATTTTTCCTTTCTGCAACCCCATTTTGCTGTGGGGTATACCTGCATGTGAACTGTCTCTTTATCCCATGAGACCTCAGAAAATCACTGAACTCATTGGAGAGGTACTCTCCCCCTCCATTTGACCTCAAGCGCTTTACTTTGAAGCCTATTTCTCTTTCAACTGCAGCCTTGAAAGTTCTAAAGTGCTCAAAAGCTTCACTCTTTTCCTTCATAAAATATACCCACAGCTTTCTAGAACAATCATCAATGAATGTGACGAAGTATGAACTACCTCCAAGAGATACATTTTGTGTAGGCCCCCAAATGTCTATATGCACAACATCAAGGATATTTCTGCTTACATCTCTGTCATGTGAAAAGGGTTGTCTTGCCTGCTTACCAAACTGACATGCTTCACATACCTTCTGAAATTTTGCAACTTTAAATGTAGGCAAACCTGTAACCAACCCTTTGGACTGCATTAATTTAAGCCTTTGTACATTTGCATGTCCAATGCGTTTGTGCCAAATTTCAATGTCTGCAACAACACCTTTTCCTTTGGCATACATAGCAGCATTCATAGTAGGAATTCCAGCATCTAGAGTGAACATACGTCTAACTCTACTTCCCTTTGCTACCAACCTGCACTTGTCATTGAAGTCTTCTACAAAGCAGCCCTTTGCATTAAATCTGACTTGCAGCCCTTGCTCTACCATTTGACCGACTGACACCAAGTTCTTTGTAATAGATGGCACATGTAATACATCTGAAAGACTCTTTGTCTTACCATCATGCAAGGACAAGGGAACTTTTCCAATGTGTGAAATTGGGTGGCATGAGTCATCACTCGTTTGCACATAACCTGCATTCTGCAAATCCTGCATCTCTCCAAACCATTCTGCATGGCTGGTCATATGATTGGATGCACCTGAATCAACATATCAAACATCTTCATGTGTTCCCTTTCCTGTAACAGCATTCAGCATATGCTACATAACGAACAAACGTTCATTTTTGTCTTCATTCTGTCGTGAAGACGATGCATAGTTTCCTTGCTGCAACTTACCACTGCGGATATCATCTTTCTTAGCATAACATTGGGCTGCAATATGACCTGTTTTGCCATAGTAGTGGCACACAATACCAGAGTTGCTAGAACCTCTGTTCTGCCATCCACCTCTTCCTCTAAAGCCCCCTGCCTCTAAAGTTACCACGACCTCCTGAAACCTGCATATCGCCAAATTGCTGATTCAATCTGTTTTGCTGGTTGTCACTACCACGTCCTGTACCACGGCCTCTTGAAGAGAACCTGCCATGTCCCCTTCCAGAACTGGAGTAGAAAGCTTGGACCTGTTCACCACTTCTTTCAGATGTCTCACTCTGCATGTTGATCTCTTCAGTGATCATAAGGGAGACCAATTCATCGAAATCTGGAAATGGCTTTCTGACATATACGGAAGTTACAAAAGACTTCCAAGCCTTTTCATTGTTAAGTCCACCCAAGGTAGACGACACCAAATCATCATCATCGGGCATTGCATCAATCGCTGCCAATGCATCTGCAATGCTTCTTACCTTCAGTGCATACTCATTGATAGACATCTTCCCTTTCTTTAATGTATTCAACTCTTGCTTGAGTTGAATCTTTTGTGCCTTTGTATTTACAGAAAACATACTTTCAAGTATGGTCCAAGCTGCATATGAATTCTCTGCATTTCTACTGTGTCCCAGCATATTATTGTCAATTACTGCAGACAACCAATACATGACATTTTTATCCTTTGCATTCCATTCTTTCCGTGCCTTTGTCTCTTCTGCAGTTGGAGGATCACTCGTCTCTGGCTCCTTTTCTTCACCTGAAACGAACTCGTAGAGGCCTTTTCCAATAAGGAAGTTCGTGACACGGAACTTCCATGAAGGGTAGTTGTTCTTGTCGAGCTTCTCAATGATGGGGCTTCCACTGTTCTCTACCATTATCACAAAATTAATACCAACAGCAAGCAAATCTTCTGCAACCCTGGACCTGTAGTGCACAGCAATACACCAGACAGCCTTTTCCACTGTCTGCTCAACAATACATGCAATATGCAACCTGTTTGCAGATAAACCTTGTGTTTACTCACTGGTAAACACCTTTGAACTCACAGATCTGAAATCTGTAACCTGCGCACCCACTTTCGGTCAATACAGTCGAAGTCACAGCATACCCTGAAACTACTGTCCGCAACCTTGAGGCTCTAAAACGGGCCCTGAAACGGCCTCAGATGCCCAAAATAACTGCAGGCTATCCCTAAAGGGCTTTTCTGCACAATACACAGCGCTCTTCATGCACACCAAATCTCACTGCAATCTGAGATTTTTGCTCTGCCCTGCTTCCGGTGCCTCCAGAGGCACTATCCAAGAGAAAGAGTTGAAGGATGGGAGAGCTTCTTACCCGTGGCTTGCTTGCTCGAACCTTGCTTCTTCTCCTTTGCTTCAACCTTCGAAATCAGCCTCTCTCAATGGCGTGGCTCTGATACCATGTCAAGAATCGCGTGGTGGAGGGGGTTGCTCAAGATGTTGCACCGAACACACACAGAATGCACAAGGAGAAGCTCACTCAAGAGACAATAAGAGAGATGGAGGCCAAAACGTTTTCTTGCTGATTTCTTCTTCTTCTTCCACACACTTTACAATGTACACAAAGTATAGATAAGATACAACATAAAAGGAAAGTGGCCTACTAAGTCAAACAATGCATAACCGACTACACTAGTCGACTGGCGCTATAACTATGCCAGCTGTAAATAGGTGTAACGACCTGAATATAATAAGTAATGAGTCAGTGGCCATGTGAGATTCATAATGACCACCGACGTGCTAAGTGTAGACGTGTGGACCCATCTAACCAGGCGGTCCATCATCAATGTCCGCATGTGTTGAGCTTGTCATCTCAACAGTGCTTGAGAGAGGGAGTGTGAGGGTGAGGGACCCTGGTGGAGAAGCTCTCCATCTTCTCCTCTCTTCTTCTCTTCTCTTCTCTTCTCTTCTCTTCTCTTCTCTTCTCTTGCTTGCGGCAATGGAGCTTAGAGTGTGGAGCTTGAGGATCGAGCTCACTTGAAACTTGCACTTGGATCGTGGAGCTATCGAAGTGATCGGGAGAGGAGGCAACTCGATCGGGCATGGATGTAAGCTCACTACACTTGTAGATAGAGATAGCGTGTCGGCTATGTGAGAGGTAGCCATTAGTGCTTGGCTTGAAACACTTGAAAGAATAAGCGGTCTGTGGGTCTTGCGGGTTTGCCTCTACATTTTGGTTCCGTTTGCCAGGACCAACGGATTCAAGCCTTGAGTGCTTGTGCACTTTGAATTGAGCATTGAAGTAGGGTTTTCCCCGAACCGGTGCTTGAGCTAGATAGGTAGAAAGCGAGGGAGTTTGAAGAGGTATTCGATCTCCTTAGCAAGTAAGTTTTTGGTTTTCTAGATTTGAAAAAGTAGGTTGGAGTAGTGTAGGTATTTGCTTTGTGATTTAGATGCATTAGGGTAGGAAAAAACAAATAAAAAAAGGAAAACACGCATTAGGGTTTTTGCTATCATAACAGGACAAGAGGGTTTGATTTGTTTGCCGATTTGTATTTTTGAGTTTATTTGCTATTCTAGGTATATACAATCCTTCATTAGGGTCTATTCTTACATTCTGGAAGTTTGTGTGACCCCTCATAACCAAAACCATTAGAATCGAGTTGGTTTTTGTCATCCATGGTAACACGTTCGTAGGAATCAGACACTATTACCAAAGCCCAATTCCTAGATGGTCTGATTCCTAGAATCAAACTCCCGAAATCGGATGGTTCGATTCCCAAAATTGGACCGATTTTCGGACTCGGATACCCTAAAAGCCCATCCGATTGGACACACAAGACAACTCGTCTGATTCGGATGCCAAAAGTGAACAATCTATGAATCAAACACACAAAAATTAGACACCAAAATCAAATCGAACACTCCAAAATCAGACACTTATCAAATCGGACTCCTAGAATTGAGCTCTAAGAATAATCGAATGCACAAAAATCAAATACACAAAAATTGGACCATCAGAACCGGACCAAGCAAATCAGTGGACCACTAAAATTGGACCTTCGATCAGTCGAGCGGACCAACCCAAAATCAGATGTCCAAATCTAATAATCAGACTCGTGAGAATCAGACCTCTGAGAATTGAATAGAAAACTGTCAAAATTAGACAGGTGAATAGAATACAAATTTGACACATCTAACCCCTGAAATCGACCTAGAGACCGTATAGATCTAAATGCACATCATAGATTTATCACTAGGCTGAAATCTAGAGCAAGTAGATCCTAGTGCAATAATGGCTCTACGTAAGCATAGATTCTCACTTGCAAAACATCAACCAAAAACCCATACCCGAACAAAGTCAAATAGAGACCCTAGAACCTCAATGGGCCAATCTAGCCAACAAGGGAAAAAAGGCCGCACTATAAAAACATGTATATGTTGCATTCAGACTGCATCTAGTCAAAGCAGAATGCAACAACATCAAGCTACAATTGTGAGGATGACTAGACATGATAGTTTTGATGATAGATGTACCTTGAACGACACTACATATGTGACCCAAGACATCAGTAGAGAATCCACATCTAGTTGTGCAATTTGGGACTCAAAGGCATGTATCAAAAGGCTTGAACTTATAAGCAAAGATCCGAAAGATGAAGACATAGTACTGTCTACTTATCTTAGGGTCAAACTCACTACAAAAAGAAAACACAGTGTTGAAGCTCCCATCGATGAAGGAGCATAATTTAATAACTTGACATATGAAGCATGGACTCGACTAGGCCAACCAGAGCTCACATCGACTAATGCAACTCTTAATCCTTACGGGGGACATCCAAAAGCACTTATAGGGAAGTGCAAAATCCTTGTAACTATTGAAACGGAAATCTTTTCTCTCCTATTCCATGTTCCTCCAAATAATACAATTTGTGGAAAGGAAGCCTATGTAGGAAGACCCCTTCAAAAGGGCAACAAAGTGTGAGGCCGATTATGTAGCACATTAGACTATCGCTGAAGAACAAGCCTCTAGTACTTCAGTCTCACACAAGGATATAGAATCTAGTGTAGAGAGCATAATGAATACATTGCTTCACAAGTCATGTTCTTCTCAACTAAAAGCTCCAATACACTTGAAACCAACTAAACGATCGATCATGGAGAAGTTAGAAAAGAGGAGGTAACACAAAGATCGATTAGAAGCTACAAGTTCTCAAGAACTAGATGAAACACTCTTGACTTCACTTGCTCATGTATATGTTCACGCTAACCTTGAAATTTAAATTATTGAGCATCAAGAACTCTTAGAAAAGCCTTTCATATGGTCAGAGCAATCACAAATTTGTTGGATTTACCTATAGTCATAAGAATTATAAAGCAAATGACCAAGGTAGAGCAAGAGAAGCATCACTTAATTCATGTTTTCTACACTAGAAGCACACAACATGTTGGAAAGATGTTGCAGCATTAGTCAAGAAAGCAGAAGGACAAAGTGAGTTTGAACAGAAATGATATTCTAGTTGAGGGTTAGTTGCACGATATGGTAGCTGCCTAATGACTATTGCTAAGCAAAGAAAGGCACTTTGGACTTCAATGCATGATCCTACATATGTTGCTCCTATATCTCCCTGAGTGCTTGCACATGTCCATGATGTCAACATTTCTAAATTGGCTAAACTTGATTCCTTGTGTGATAAACTTCTTTCAGAGGAAGAGCTACACATTGCAAGTCGATTAGGACAACGAGACATGATGATTTATGTTAATAGATATATCTTTTGTCCCACCCATGACCCACAACTTCTTGATGGCCATGCTTCATTAGAGTACAATCCTAGTTTCTATGAATGGTTTATTCCAAGGCTAAGTGACACAGCACCAAATCTTACCTTTACTTCTAGTACTGCAATGACTGAATCTTCATCAAATGATGTGAAGAAAAGTGATGTACATAAATCTTCTACTAACCTAGACACAGTGGTTGGAAGAGGTATGCTTGCGACTCTAGATCCTAGGCCCAACACCACTATTGTCCCTACTAACTCACCCCATCAATTAGTCCCAATTGAGCCGGTTGGAACCCCCCCTGAAATGCTCCAGGGCAAAGAATTCAATCCCTCTGAAATAGAATACCTACTCCAATCTAGGGCCATATACACTACTTATGCCAAGTTGTTTGCAATGATTGATCTAAGCCTTGCTGATGATGAGGTAGTTTAGGTTGCTTCTAAATGGAGTTCCACTTGGGAAGACAACAAACATCTTTTTTATAAAACCCTCTTGATTCAGAAGGAATATGTTAGGACTCTCCCTCTTAGGAGCACTTGCTATCATGCTGATTTATCTATGACCAAAATCCAAGACCAATCAGTACTTGATGAGCTTGAGCAAAATTATCATTCCTCACGTCTATTATTGTAGAAGTGGTTTTCTCATCGACTTGAGATTGCTTGTGATGGCAGTCATCTTATGGCCACAGTTGAGCAATGTCGTGTAGTCAATACACTTCAAGCTGACCTAACTTACTGTGAGACCACTTCACTACACTCTATCATCCTAGCTCAGAATCTCACCTTGCCACAAAAGTTGATATATCATCCATTGCTTGATAAGATTCTGATCAAAGAGGAACTACACATTGCTAGTCGCTTTGTAGGACACCTTTGCTGGGCGATCTAATTACTTACATTTGTGGACTAGATACCAAACCACCTGAATATGACTGGTGGATCCCAAAAACTGTAGAATACTAACTCTTTTTTCTTTTTAGTCTTAGTTTCATTGTACATATTTTTATTTAGCTCAAATTGTTGCACTAATAAGAGCAAAAGTCCCTTTGACTTTAGAAACAACACTATATCTTATGCGAGGGCCAAAAAAAGAAAAACAAGTGGTATAAGCTCAAACCCTTTCACTCCTCATGTGATGGTGAAATTCAAGGAAGAAGAAATTTGTTCGTAATTCTTTCTATCTTTTCCCTTGAATCCACTACATGGTACTCTCAAAGTTTCACTTAGTTAATGCAGGAAAACAATAGGTAACAAAGCAATGTAATGAATCTCACGGCTTGAAGACAATATCATCACCCAGCAATAGAAGCTTTCTATGAATATCCTAAATTGCAGCAACATTAAAGGCTCAAAGCTGACACTAGCATCAAAACCTTCCTGAAGATCTCAAGCTCGAGAGGCATCACATCAAGACATCAAAGGCCAATCAAGACAACAAGTTTATCTTGGAGCCTCACTAAAGAAACACAAAAGCCACCATCAATAATGAGGTTTTGATTTCTTCAATGACAACATACATTGACTACAATATCTAATGGTCCTCTACTTCCTTAGGAGCAGTTGCAAATTGCTTCATCAATGATTATACTAGTCTTCATCAACAAGTTCAGGTTCTTCTTCAACAAAAACTTCATCAACAATGCAGCAATGTGCTTCAATGTCCAGGCTCAATGTTCAAATCTTCATTGTATATACCTCAGTGCACCAATCATCTTATGCACCAAGTTTTATTATTTGTAGTCAGCCTTCTGATCTCATACTTCCACTTCTCCTTGTAAAGCAACATGCCTGATTGTATATCATTCTTGTTACTTGACATGCCAAAAGAAATAAGAAAAGAAAAAAAACAAGAGAGAAAAAAAGGAAAAAAGCAGAAAAGAAAAAGAAATATGCATGCATGTGCACTCTACCGCACCTAGGGGTCCTCAAGTTGGATGCATCCAGTGACCCTAGTCGACTATCTCCATCTCTAACCCCCTAGCCCTTTTCCCATTTTCCCACACCCTTACTTAGCGCACATCAACGTTAGGACATACCTCGCCTTGGTTGTCCTCTCTCCTTGAGTCACTTGCATGTTTCATTCCTTCATTTGATTCACCCAGTTTCATCAATCCTTACTTATCAGAAAGGTGGAAAAGGTTCTTCACCATAAAGCCAACGCAGTAGAGACCCATGTTATTCAAGAGCTTATTGGATTGAACACCTGCTCCTGTCCGTCCCACATCGGTGTCTCCCTAGCATCTTTATCAATAACTACATTTTCACTCAACACCCACAATTCTTCCCATCTTCATTAGATCAAGATCCCTTGCTTCATCAAGCACCAATTATCACTCGTCGTTGCACAATCCATGAAATAGTCTTCCAACTATGTATTAGACTATGTATGCACACACACTCACTATAGTATTTGCACAATAACCTATTCACAGTTTTGGGTCCTCAAGTGTGGGACAACACTTCAAGCTTGCTTGGATTTCGACCCATCTCCCAAACCAAGAACATCGTATGTCATGTGATGAACAACAAAGTAGCACTTTTCCCTAGGAAGTGATTACACGTGAGGTATACTTTGCAAGTAATTCAACAATTCATGGAGGATCATGAGCCATCACTTCTACATCAAGCTTGAATCTCCCATCTTTTGCAATCTCCCATTCAACTTCAAGGTCCATTCAAGTTGTCTCCATTAGAAGAACCATTAGTCAAGTGTATCTTTAGCACAATCAACTTCTACAAGATTTGTCGCCAGTAACAACATTAGTCTCACCATATATCACAATATGAGCAACATCATCTGTACCCATTGCACGAAAAAATTATCCTCTTCAACAACAACAAATTATTCATTAGCAACATTCATTTCTCCTTATTAGGACTACTTCTTCAATCGATTGTTCCCAGCATTCCACGTCTTTGGTGCAAGCTCTAGCATGCTACCTATGGCATGAGTGCCATGGGGCTAGTACTCGTCTAGGGGAGAAATAATGTTAATGGTATTTTGAGAAGATTGCAAAAAGTGCAAGTGACAGCTACTATTTTTGGGGGGATTATGAATATCACCACATTATCATGGATGTATTACTTTGTGAGAGCCAAGCTCACTCTCGTGTACATTGTATTCACCACTCGTAGTTATATTTATCACATCCACAACTGATGCATGGGTTGCACACATGTATTTGTGATTAGAATATCTTAGGCTTGGTCTAATTAGGCTAAGATTGAAGCATGCAATGATGATTGACTAGCCTAGAGTCCAAAAAGTGGGTAGGATGCCCAAAAAGAGACACAAACCCTAAACAAAAAAGGGGTGCAAACTAACCCTAACCCTAATTCTTGGTCTATATAAGGGTGGGATATTTTGATTGTATTCACCTTTTTTGGCACATCCATGCCGCAGAAGCTCTATCACGGTGACTACTCAAGCTTCTATTCAATCTTTCTATTCTATCATCTTGCTTCCATTGCGTTGAGAGTGATTGAGAGGGAGAGAGTGAGAGGTGTGTTGAGTGAGGGACTGAGGAAAGGTGAAGCTCTTTGCTATCGTCTTACTTTTCTCATCTTCTTTATTAGCTCTTCGACTTGTTGGTGTGCTTGATTGTGGATGTGAAGAAGTGACGGCATTGGATCGTGTCGATCGTGGTCATGGAACCATCTTCAAGCCTTCAAGTCATCAAATGCCAGAAGGTAAGCTAGGTGAGTTCACTACAACTCAAGCTAGTCTTGTGTTCTTACTTTCTTGGGTTGGAGAGGAGGATGCTTGGTTAGTTAGAGTGGAGTGTTGAGAGACAAGGTGAGAGATTGTCATTGAAGCAAGTTCTAGCTTCTAAAACAATAGAATTCCGTCCAAAGTCCCAATTATTGGTGTGTTTGGCTCAACATCTAAGTTGTAGGCTGAGTGGTGAATTTGGCCTATCCGAGTGGTCGAGTATGATTCAGACAAGGGTGCTTGTCTGAGTCTGAGAGGGTATGTTCAAGTGGTCAATTCTGGCATCTGAGGCCATCTGAGTGAGAGTTGTCTGAGAGGACTTTTAGGTGTCTGAGTGGGATCATCCGAGTAGTCGATTAGGGCTCAACCCTCTAAGGCTTAGGGCATCATTCGAGTGGTAGAAAAATGCACCAAATGACAAAAATCGATGATGAATGACTCACTAAATCACATGTGTACCCAGATATGATCCTGTCTTTATTCTTTAATTAGCACAAGGAAGGTTCTAAGCATACATGGAATCATGGAGAGTGATGATATAATGGATTTCTACTTATGTTTCTCTCTTGACCTGTTGCTCTCTTCTAACTGGTTGCTCTCTCTCTCAATCTCTTACATGCCAAAATGAGCTCTTCCCCCGCTTTCTCTTCTTTTAATGCTCTCTCTTTCTTCCCTTACTCTCTGTTTTCTTCTAAGGTATTCAAAATCTATTTTATTTTCTTTCCTTGCTTCTTGGTTGCTACAGAAACTTATCTTTTCCTTTTTTCCTCAATCTTGATCAATCCTACTAATGAAAAACACTATACAATTGATCTAACTAACGTTCCTAAATCTTCCAAAATCTAAACTATCTAGCAAAGGAGATTGTATACCTTCAAAATCCCTTGCTTCCTACCTACACCAAGCACCATTTTCGATATGAAATCCTACTCTGTCGCTCAATTTGGAGCATGCAAGCCCTCAAACTTGAATCCATTGGTCTCGGCAATTGAACCAAAATGTCATCGCTATCACTACCAATTGCCGAGACCGTACGGACCGCTTCCCAAGTCGAGTGTTTCAAGCGAGTGGCAATGGCTACCTCTCACATCCCCATACACAAAAGGATATAGTGAGATTACTGTTGAATCCAATCATTTTAGTCCTCTTTCTTAAATCCTTCAATGGCTCCACAATTCAAGGTGCTTGCTTTAGTAAATGACCATAATGTCCATAGAATTCCACACTACTACTGCTGCTTCAAGCATTGTAGCAGTGACTTGTATAAAATTGATTCCAACTACTTGTTGAACTCGTTAATCCTTCTGTGGCTCATTATAATCTACTTGAATTAGTATTCAGAGCCTAAATCCATTAATTGTAAGTTTAACAATGTCTCCTTTCATTATAGCTAGAATGAAAGTATCTACAACTACTGACAAGTAATAAGCCATAGTTCTATAGTACAACCCTTTCAATGAAATATGCCAGGGCTGAGAACTCATCATATACAATGGCATCCATAATATATCATAGAGAATGAAGATATAGAACCATAACAAAATATGCAGATTACTACTCCAATGGTACACAACGATCACTTTATGATCTATATCATAACCTCCATGACTTCAATCTACATCAGATCATTTAAATTATCTTTTTGAGCATCAATCCAAACTAACATGACATATATTTTCCGATTGTCAGACTCTTGAGACTATTGATCTTCAAACTTCTTCTATCATTGTTGTTTTTTAGCTTGTTGTACCACTTCCTGATGCTGTTGTCAGAGTTGCAAGAATATAGATTGCTATTGTAAGAACAGTAGGAATATTGATTGCTGCTATAGGAATAGCAAAAATGATGGTTATTACTGTAGGTACATGCAAAATAATGGTTGTTGTTGTTGTAGGTACTACGAAAATTTAGCTTGTTGCTATAGGTACAGGGAAAGTGCAAACTATTACTATAGGAAATTTGGTTGCTACTGCAAGAAGTCAAGATACTATTGCAAGAATTCAAATTTTGGTAATAGGAATTGTTGAAATTGTGTTTTTATAGATCATTCTGAAGCTTTCTTGATACAAAAAACTATAAAATACTCTTGCTACAAGCATCCACTTCATACAGCATCAGGATTTTCATGCTCAAAAATCAATCAACATGAATAACATCAACCATTCTTGTTGCAATATAAACTAAATAGATATCCATTGTAGATACTTGTATACTTCCAATTACTCCAACTTTAGTGATAGACTAATAAGAGTCCTCAAAGACTTCAAAAATAGTAGTTTGAATTGAAACATCAACAACTTGATCATTCAACAAATAAAGATCCTCAAGAACAACATCTTGACTTGAAGCATGAGAAAATATGAATTGTGTATGCAAATTAGCAATTTTGTTATCCTTCTACAAAACAACTTCCTCAAGAGAATTAATGACTTCAAAACAATGAGAAACTTGGAAATCCATTAATAATTAATATTCATATGTTTACTTGAGCTTTTCAACTGTTGTAAGTAATCTCCTAATATGCATAACAATTGAACAAGACCTGACTTTGTTGCCTTCATGATCATTGTACCATTCATAAGCATCATGAATAATATCCTCAAAAGAATCCAACTTCTCCCATGCTTTATCCATCTTCAGACTTGGATCCTTCTTTGCTTACTGATGAAAACCTCTTGCAGATACCAACAAACTCATTGCATAAATCAAACATGCAGAAATACTTGCAGGATTTTCCTTCTTCACAATACCCATGAACATAAGAACAATGCTTTGAAGTATGTTCATACTCAAAATAAACTTTGCACTGCTTTTTCTTCTTCTTTGATTTACCCGTTGCAATTAATCATATTGAAATTTTAAAATTTAGAACTAAAAATGAAACTTGAATGCTCTCTCATTAATCCTCTGTAGACTTCTTGTAGTAGGCAAAATATAGTACTTCCTCTTTCTCACTAGATTTAGCTAGAATTTGTTACAAATATGGTATTTCTACAATAGTGCCTACATTTTGAAATATATCTATGAACAATCTATCTCTATTTTCATCCAGGATTGAAAATCTTCATGCTTTTCCTCCTATAATTTTTTTAAACTCCTGTTGTTATTGCTTTACAAATGGTTTCTACAATTCCCGAGAATTGTGGCTAGACAAAATAACAGAGTAATTATCCATCATACAAGAAGAAAGGCAAAATTAACCCTGTGAAATGTATCATCTTGCTTCAAGTAACATATCACTACTTCACACAATTGTCATTGCTTCATGTTGTGACAAAAAAAATTGCAAAATACTTGCATAAAATAGAAACATTTTCTGAGTAGGATTTGAAATAAGTGATGTAGGTTAAGAATGACAGAAGTGCATTATATTGATATATGAAATGTATCACTGTTTCATACAGAAATTTTGAATTTCTGCCATCAAACAAAGTCATTTTTGTTGGTGTTTTAAACTAGAGATACATAGAAACAATAACAATGTATACACATAAAAAACCCTTTGAACTCCATACAACATATTTATTTTTCGTCCATAAAACAAAGTTATTTTTCACAAAGCTTCATACCAAAGATTCAAGATGACAATGATAGGATCAAGAAAAGAATAGTATGATCTGCACACAAAAAACCTTTCAAACTACATACAAAACATTAGGTATTTTTCCCCAAATCAGGGTTATTTTTTATAGAGCTTCAAATTTCAAGCATCAACCAAAGGCATTTTTCTATCAAACGTCCACACCAGAGGTTCAGGAAAGCATGGCAAGATCATCAAAGCATTTCAACCCTAGATCTATGTTGAATACATAATAGGATTGACTATCTCATATAGGAATAGAGTAAACAGCATCAAGCAATGCAAAAAATACCTAGTACCTCATCAAGCAACTAGTAAGAAACTCAAAAATTGTTGAGAAATAGACAAATGATGTATGCTCCATGAAGAGATGTCCTAAATCCCATATGCACAGTGAGGAGAGTGGAACAACCCAACTTCTATAAAGCATTGTACTTGACTATCACTTTCACACAATGATGAATGCAATATCATGATGTTGTGTACTTTCAGTTAGTCTCATTGTCGTTTTCAGTCTCTTACACAAGTTTGTGTTTATGAGTCTAAACTAATCTATCTTGGAACCTAATTCACTTGTGTAACATTTGGTCTGGTAATTATCCATGTCACTATGAACTTAGTCTTCATCTTCCAACCTCCATATCTGCCATGCTCTAGATTCATGCATTTTAACATGGTATTAGAGCTTAGCTGAGCATGGCATAACTCACTTCTCTGCTCTCCCAATTCCTTTTAATCTTAGGTCAGCTCAAATCTAGCTCATGGTCTCATTTCTCACTTCCATCTCCGCTTGACCTTGTGGCAACCATAGCCAAAACAATACCTACCTACCTTGGAGCCTTTGGATCGCCCAAACCAGGCAATATCTACTAAAGCTTTCTTCTAGATATATCTTCTACACCTCATGGCACTTTTTGTGCCATGTCACAACTCAACATTAGCCCCTCTATAAGTTGGCATTGCAGAAATTCATCCTCGCTGTCCAGAACTGCACCTCCTCTGGTCATATTGCTGCTGCTATGCACACAAGCCGCAATCCTCCCTACGAACATAGGACAATCAAAGGTGGGCTAATGAGCTTACTCGCCATCAAAGGACTCATCAATTGGTCGCCTCTACATGTTGTTGTGATCAAAAAATCAGTCAGGTCTATCAGAAACCCTAAAGACTCCATAGCCAAAACCTCAAAAGCTTGACATTTATCATCGATTCTTCTCACTGAAGCTATCAACAATGATTTTAATCACTGAGCTACAAGCACTAAATTTCACTGCAAGATTCACCCAAGGAGAGGAAACCTTAGAATATTTGAAGACCTCAAGCATCAACATCTAACACTAAGCTCAAATAATAGTATTCCCCATTGATACTCAACTAGTGTCAGTTTGACACTGATCTTTGTGTGTCCCTTGACACATTGAACTACAACTCTCTTGCTAGCTGATTGGCTGCTGATAAAAAAATGGCAGAGCTCAAACAAATAGCAAAGCTCAATGGAGAAGGCTTTCATGCCTGGAAGGAAAAGACCATGTACCACCTCATGAGGAATGACCTCTGGGATCTTTTTGAAGATTATGAAAGTGATGGCAGGAAAGAAGATTTAGAAAGCGGGATCCTTGCAATAGCTCCACCAAAAACCAAAGAATGGAAGAGTATGAATAGCAAGGCACTAGGCATCATTGCCTGGGGACTAAGTGATGATGTGCTACATCATGTCTCTGGCATCAAAGATGCTAGAACTGCTTGGGAGGAACTTGATAGGATCTTTGGTACACCCAAGCAAAGAATTCAAAGGTAAAATTACTTATGCATTTTTATCAATTGGATATAAAAGATAGTACTTCCATGACCATACACATTAACAAGCTCAAGACCCTAAAAACCCAGCTTGCAACTCTTAAGAAGAATATTGATGAAGATGAAGTAATAGGCGTGCTACTTGAAAGTGTAAATAAGGACCCATATGAGAATCTTGTGTCCACCCTGAGTAATGTTCCAAGTCTCTCACTTAAAGATATTGAGCACTAACTACTTGATGGAGAAAGCAAAGTTAAAAGCAAGGATGCAAAGGAACACACCACCAACAATAGTCTCTTATACACCAAGGGCACTTATGGAGCAAAAGGCCCGTGGTCAAGGACTCAGCATCAGCAACAACAAGGATCAAATTATATGTCATTAGTGTGGCAAGACTAGCCATACAGCCAGTGAATGTTTCCATAAGAAAATAGCACAGCAGATGCAGAATTATCACCACCAAAACCAATTCATGAATGAAGAAGAAGAAGAAGATGCTTCCGCTACCATCAACAACTCTGACATATTGTTCCAAAGAATTGTTTGTATCTTTCTCTTGGTGGATTTTCTTTGTAAAACAAAACCCTTACCAAATATGTGAAGTTTCAAGCTTTAACTTGACTAGGTTGCCTATGAGCTAATCTCCCGGACCATGTCACCATGTAGGGGGGGAAAAAGCCAGCAAGTGTAGGAACTCATCATTTGAGGGGGGTGTTGAGAAATAGAAAAATGATGTATGCTCCAAAAAGAGATGTCTTGAATCCCATATGCACAGTGAGGAGAGTGGAACAACCCAACTTCTATAAAGCATTGTACTTAACTATCACTTTCACACAATGATGAATGCAATATCATGATGTTGTGTACTTTCAGTTAGTCTCATTGTCATTTTCAGTCTCTTACACAAGATTGTGTTTATGAGTCCAAGCTAGTCTATCTTGGAACCTAATTCACTTGTATAACATTTGGTCTGGCCATTATCCATGTCACTATGAACTTAGTCTTCAACTTCTAACCTCCATAGCTACCATGCTCTAGATCCATGCATTTTAACAGAAATAATGATATATAGACATAGAACTACACTCTATAACACTCATAATGGCAAATCTGAGATAGAAATTAGAGTATATGCTAGAAATAGGATAGAAATAGAGATATAGATCATGGTGCCTACTATCATATTGTATTAGTGAACAGGAAACTCCAACATACAATTGGTCGCGATCAAGAATGATGATCCATACATGAGAAAGACATACAATACTTCTTTAGGTCACGTTTTACAAAACTACCTACAAACTATACTTCATGAGACATATAACTTCATGAGCCATTTAAAGACCATTTCATTCATGAAATAGTAAAGAGTAAGGCTCTAAGCCCAAGCTAAGGACAAACACAATGCATCATGCCAATGGCTAACACATACTCTTGACCTATTCTCACACTCTTCTGCTCGTGCTCTCTCTTTCTTGATTCTCACAACTAGATTAAGGTTTGAAACACTTTTCTTTACGCAATAGTGCTCCTCTCCATAGTCATGATATGCTAAAAAGCAATAGTTATGGAAAATTTATGTGATTATAGTTATGGAGATAAATGGCCATGGCAGTCATGGTATGTTGGGAGGATATAGTCATGGTGATGACCTACCAATCAGAGTTTGGCTAGTGCTAGTCAATAATCAACAAGATGATGAGAGCTACAAACATGATGATAAATAGGAATCAATTGAGTTTCCTTATGCAAGTCATCTTAATGCAACTTTTTAAGATTGTGGAGGTGAAAAAGTAATATATAGCTATCGACATGCTACTAGCACTTATCAATACCATAGGATGAGGGAGTAAGCACTAGTATCCTCATACATGCTCAATACATGTGTTGCTAATATATGTGTGTATGTATGTGTTGGGATAAAGGCTAATATGGACAATCTCCCTTCTTACTCACTATATATATACACACACTCATGCTTTACTATTCAAGTTATAAGACAATAAGGTGCTACTCATAAGAGCACTATTGGAGGCACCACAAACATAGCATCTTCTCTCTTTTTCCCTCTCCATCTTTGTGTAATTCCCATTCTCTTTGTAACTTTAACAACTGGTATTAAAGTGAAAGGAAGCCTCAAGCTAGGGCTGGCAACATAAATATTCAAGATCTCTATTTTGAATTCGATTTGTATGCAAAGAGGTTTGCAAATTATCAAGGGAGGCAATAAGAGCTCACTCTGCTCAATTTTTCAATTTGAGGCTATTTTGGCCTTTATTTTTTACCTATAAGTGTTGGATGGGCTATTTTGTCTTTGCCCATAATTCTACATAGGTTGTCAAAAATTGTAAAATAGGTCAAGGGTTACAGTGTCTATTGTAGAGACATTGTATATAGGTTACTGGGCATTGGTAACCAATGATAGCCTACTTGAAATAAGCAGCTTTAGGTTACAAGTTGTGTGACACAAGCTACATATTATGGCTTTTACAATCTTGGAGGTTATTATTGGCCATTACTATATGCAACAAGTGTTATTGGAGTAGAGATCTTGATATATATGCTATAGTAATTATTGAGCTACATAAATTGTCATACAATCCATGCTTATTTGCTCATAAATGAGCAAGAACACTTTTCTTTGATGTATTATAGAGGTTTCAAGGAGATCATTCTTTTGATGTAATTTGTAATAGTTGGATGCTATTATGCTTCTATATTTGTGAGGAAGCATTGATGTTATAATACCATGTTTTAAGTATATGTAATGATTTACTACTATTGACCTATGGTTTATTTTCTATCTTCTCTCATTTCTTGTTATATTTAGTAGATATTATAGAAAGTATACTAATTTTGTAGCATGGCTTGTTGATTTTCTGGTTGTTGTCACTTGAAAATTACTTTCACTTTTTGCACAAATGGCTTCATCATCTACAATGGATAGGAAACTTTATAACATTAGGAAGTTTGATGGTAGTAACTTTGTGAAAGGAGCTAATTCAAGATGTCCTTATTTAGAAGAAGCAATTGAGGCCCATAGGAGGCATAGACTCAAAAAACTAACAAACATATCTAAATATGATCGGTCAGAACTTGACACATTGACCAAATCCACTATTATGCTATGCTTGGTAGAATTTGTGTATTTTGCAATTGTGAGTGAGACTGAATAGAAAAAAATGGGAGAAACATTCTTCCAAGGTCAATACATATGACTTATGGAAGAAGCTATGTGACACTTATGAGAAGGAAACTGCCTCTAATAAGGTGTACCTCACGAAAAAGTTGTTTGAGTTGCAGATGAAGGAGGGCTCTACTATTGCCTCCCACTTCAATGAGTCCAACCTCATATTCAGTTAGATGCAGGCTCAAAAGTTGAAGTTTGAGGATGAGATTAAAGCAATATTTTTGTTGTGCTCCTTGTGTGCATCATGGGACACATTTAGAACAACTCCATCATTAATTTAGCTCTACATGGTGAGTTGAATGATATTGTGGGTATTTATTGGCTAAAGAGATATAAGAAATCCATGGATAGGTAAAAATGATCAAACATTAGCAACTCAAGAAGAAAAATGTAAAAAATAGTATAAATGCAAAAACTAGGAATGTGGTTGATTATGTAACGAATTTAGGTTCATAGTGATGATAGTGAAATGCTACTTACTTCTACTCTTCTTGTATATATGCTAATTACAACAAATAGATAATTGGTTCAAGATTGGATACTTGAATCTAGTACATCTTTTCATGTGACTCCTCCTAAGAAGTGATTCTATTCATATGATAGCAACAAGCATTTGGATCAATCCATCTTGAAAGTTACTATGTATATAATATAGTTGGTATAGATAATGTGTAGTTTGCTTTTCAGAATGGTCTATCTTTACGCTTTAGAATGTATGACATGTACCTAAACTTACTAAGAGCATCATATCTACTGGTTAGTTGCATGACGTAGGATACTCTACTATTGGAAATTAGTCATGAAAAGTCCACAAGGGATCAATTGTTATTACTATAGGAGCCAAATATAGCACTTTGTATCATGTTCATGTATCTTCTATAAAAAATCATGTAATAATTGTAGTAATTGAGTAGTCAAATGTATCTTTGTGGCATCATCAATTGGGACATATGTCTAGAAAAGGAATGAAAATGCCATCCCATTTGGGCTACTTATCTTCTCTTGATTTTTTTTATCTTTTTATTTTTGAGCATTGTATATACAAAAAGCATGCATGTTTAGCCATAAGAAAAACTTAAACAAGAAAAGGAGTAAGCTACTTGACTTAGTGCATAGTGATATATATAGACCTATATCTACAAACTCTACAGGAAGCCATCCTAGTTTATCATATTTATTAACAATGCAACTAGGAAAGTGTGGGCTTTCACTATGGATAAGAAAGATGAGCCTTTGTCTTATTCTCAAAAAAATTTGGCACTTAAAGCATATTAGTCTAGAAAGAAACTTTAGAATTTATGATGATGGGGAATATATCTCTCATGAGTCCAAAAGTTTTTGTGAAGCACATGGGATAAAAAGGGAACTCACAAAACCTAATAATCCTACCCAAAACGATGTTGTAGTGCATATTAATAAGACAATAAATAAAAGGATGTTGAGAATATTGTCTAGTACTAGATTTACACAAAGATTTTGAGCTAAGGCTATGGTGACTACTGTATATTTGATAAACATGTCACCTAATACTACTTTGGATGGTGTCATTCTCAAAGAGGCATGGTTGGGCAAGAAGTTCTCTTATGTCTCTTAAGAGTGTTTGACTATGAAGCTTATGTACATATGCCAAAGGAAAAGCACAACAAGCTAGAACCAAAATCCACTAAGTGCTTTTTTTTTGCTATGGACAAAGTGGCAAGATAGATTATCACCTTTGGGATCTACAAGATAGAATATTGTCCATAATAACAATGTGATCTTTAATGGGAAGAAGATGCATGAGTAGTCTCTTAAGAAAGTGAAAATCAAAAATATTGATTTCTAGGATGCAGCCACCTATTATGTTATCACATAGAGCAAGTGCACCAAATATGCAAATGGAGGGCACAGATGGTGCTTTATCTAGTGAGCAGGAAGTAGGGAGATTTAGAGTAGTAGGTTGAGAGCCCTATGGTACCTTATGAAAAAATAATGGAGATTAAGTCAACCCATTATGCTACCTAGGTCTACTCATGTCTCTCTCCCCCCTTGAGAGATTTAAGCTTAGGGTTCACTATGTAATGTTGACAGGTTGTGGGGAACCATCTTGTTATAAAGAGGCCATGACTTGTGATGATAAGCTTAAGTGGAAGCTAGCTATATAATTTGAAATGGATTCCATTATAAAGGATCAAACTTGGGAGTTGATTCATTTTCCAAAGAAAAAAAATGCTTTGCCATCCAAGTGGATCTATAAGTTGAAGGTTATGTTAGTAGCCAAGGGTTTTAAATAAGAACATGGTGTGGACTTTGATGAGATCTTCTCACATGCATTGGAATTGACTACTCTTAGCATTGTGATTGCCTTGGTGGCTAATGATGATACAGACCTTGTCCAATTGGATGTCAAGACATCATTTCTGTATGAAGACCTTCATAATGAGATTTGCATACAACAACCAAAGGATTTTGTGGAACATGGCAAAGAAAAGCCTGTTTGCAATCCAAAAAAGAGTCTCTATGAATTAAAGCAAGCCCATGGGAATGGTATAATAATTTTGATGCTTTATGTAGTCTCATGGCTACAAATGAAGTGAGACAGGTCACTGCTCCTACACTAGAAAGGCTAAAGTTAATAGCCTGATAATGTTGACTCTTTATGTGGATGATATGTTGATAGCTAGGAAAAACAAGTATGAGATTAATGCCCTAAAGAAAATGTTAATGAAAATATTTGAAATAAAGGATTTGGGATATACAAATCATATTCTTGCCATACCCATAATCAAGGATAGGACAAAGAGATTACTCTATTTGTCCCAAAAGGATTATGTCAATAAAGTTTTGCAATGTTTTAATATGGAGGGGGGAGACAATAAGTACTTCATTGCCTCCATATGTGAAAGGATGTTGATGATTGTCCCAAATATTATTAGGAGAGGGCTAAAATGGGTGAGGTTCCATATTCATCATGTGTGAGTAGTCTCGTGTATGCTATGATTACTACTCGCTTGGACATTACCTTTGCAATGGGAGTAGTGAGCACATACATGTCAACCCCCAGCAAGAAGCATTGGGAAGCAATGAAAGGTAACTTGAGGTATTCTAGTAGTACAAGAGTTAGGTATATATGCTTTAGAAAAAGTGATAGTGGTGTCCTTGGATACACACATGCAAACTATGCAAGGAATATTGGCACTAGAAAGTTAGTGGTGCAATCTCATGGATGTCTTGCTTGCAAAAACGTGTGGCATTATCTACCATTGAAGCCAGGTGTATTGCAACCACAGAGGCATACAAATAAGCCATATGGTTTGCCTATCTAGTGAGAGACTTGGGCCTCGATAAAGACATGTCATTATTACATAATGATAATCAAAGTGCCATCATCTTGGCAAAGAATCCTATGTTTCATACAAAAATCAAGCACATCGAAGTGAAATATCACTTCATTCATCAGATGCTTGAGGATGAGCGAGTTGGGCTTATCAAATTCATCCTAATGATAGCTTTACAGACTCTTTTACACTGAGTTGCCCTTTGAAAAGTTTGCACATTGCAGAGAGTTGATTGGCATTGGGTGAATATCCTTTTCCAACCAATCCTCCTTTCCTTTACATTCTACTTTGGGCTTGTAGATTATTTATGATGACTCATGGACATGTTCCATGCAAGAATGAAAAGGTTGCCTACAATCTCTACAATCATTGCACAACTTCTGTTTCGACTCTAGGCTTACATTCTATCTACAATGACTTGTGGACATGGTCCTTATAAAAATGAATGATATTTCTTGCAAACTCTACAACTATCATAAGTCTTCTATTTTAACCTAGGAGATTTTACAATTTACATGGGTGTGAGCTAGCTCTCACTTCCTTTTTACAAAAATACATAAGACATATCCATATAGATGAAAAAAATTAAATATCCACCTTTAGACTTGTATTGCATAAAAATAATATAATTAATTAAAATAATTACCTCACTTTTTCAACACAATTTTGGGAGCGAAAGTTAGCATGTTTCACATCCTATTCTCTTATTTGAATAGCTCTTTTGCAACTTGTTGTCTCCTTCGGTTAACAAATTTATATACTATGTGTATCTTGGTCAAGCTTGTTTTGAATAATACTAATAAGAGAAAAAAAGTTTCAACCAAGTCCAACTAAAACCACAATTGTGACATAAATTGTAAACAACTACCAAGCAAGAATGAAAATAGAGACAAACATATCCATGCATGCGTGTAGGGCCAACAATAATTCTCATTCTTGCCCTCTCTTAATATCGGAAAGTTGACAATACACTTTGATATGCCAATTCAAACTAGTACGTAGGTTATCTTAATCCTTGACAACCCAAGCTTTGCAAATTTAATTACTGTTGTTCCAAACCAAGATTTTCTTGCTTTTCAAGTGCTCCCAACTCACCAACAAGTTAATTCTCAAACTCTTCATTTATCTTTGCCCATATGTCACCCATTTCACAAATTTATCATTTGATATAAGCATATCTAAATATCTAGGCTTCTTTAGACTTATCAAGAAGGTGTAGCAAGCACATGGCCATTATTATCAAATGTTGATGCAATGGTATTTACCTCACTACCCATTATTCTTATATCCTTGCGAGGCACCAATCAAAAAAGACGACTCAATGCAAAAAAAAAGTATACATATTTATGTAAAACTTATCCAAAGAGGTAGAATGTAGTTTTTATATAATTTTCTTATCAATAGATCAAGGGACCACTTCACATGATCATCTCTTATATCCCTCTTATTTTATATTTTCACCCCTACTTTTAAGCTCTAAATTTGGCATAAAAAAGTAGAGGATGTCCTGCTTTTGCAACAATAGCTAGCTTGGGATTGTTGTGGGGTGTACTCAAAACCTTGCTCCTAAGTAGATTGCACCATAGTGTCCTCCTCTACCTCCTTCTCCTCCTCTTCATCCTTACCTTCTTATTCTACATTTTCACCCGTACTCTTAAGCTCTAAATTTGGCATCAAAAAGTATTTGATGTCCTACTTTTGCAACACTAGCCAACTTGGGATTGTTGGTGGGTGTACTCAAAGCCTTGCTCCTAAGTAGATCGCACTATCGTGTCCTCCTCTATCTCCTTCTCATCCTCTTCATCCTTACCTTCTTCTTCATCTTTCTCTATCTCTTCTTAGGACTTCTCCATCTCCATTGACTGATATCCTGTGAGTAGTCTTGTTACCTTTTTCTCTTTGATGATGCTTGTTCACAAGATTCAAAGGGTTCTCAACTTGGGATATATATTTGCTATGGGGATGATTGCTCCCTAGCCTTACATTTGTAATACCTTGTTCTACATAGAGACACACAAGACATGCAAACAATGGTAGTGAACTACTTAAAGGTCTAAGATCTAAAAGGAGAAGACCATAAATCAATGAATGACCCTAAAATTCTCATTTTGTTTCTCAAACTTCTCCTTGTTCAATATATTACTACCTTTTTTCTTTCGACAATGCTTATTTGTGGTATTTTTTGGTAAGATTCTCCACATGGGAGGGAATTTTCTTTCATACGATTGCTCCCTAGCCCTAGATTTGTAATACCTTGGTATATCTAGAGACACACATCACATGTAAACCATGTTAGTGAACTACTTAAAGTTATAAGGACAAAAAAGAGAAGACCATGAATTAATGAGAATAGCCTTAAAACATCCTTCTATTTCTCAAACTCCTTGTTGTCCTATAACAACTTATGGATAGATTATATATTTATTATAGAGCACATATCTTTTGTAGGGTAGCATCCTTTGTGAAGGCTATAAATAGATTTTTTTAACATGTAAAAAAGTGCATGGAATAGTAAATTGACTTAGATTGCTTGGAAGATCTTGTAGAACCTATTCAATCTATCAACTCTGTCAATCAAGTCATTTGCATCTATATTGTGAGTTGATCATTATCTTTGACACTTTCATTTTACCACCATGATAGGATCTTCCCATGGATGTTTCAAAGCAAGTTGACAAGGAAAGGAAAACTAGTGAGACCAAAAGGCCAATCCATTTAGGAAAATGTTCAAGAGATGAGGAGCGAAAAACAATTGAGTAGGGAGACCATTCAACATCCACAAAGTGGCAACCCTAAATTGCAAGAATTAAAGAAAAGTAACGGCCCACCTCTATCAAGGCCTTCCAAGAGGTGAGAATTAAAATACCCTAGGCATGTGGGGGGAGATTATATCAAGGAAAACTTCCCCCACACTAGGTCTTCTTCTCTTACCTTAGAAGGCCAAAAGACAATTTTTTTGAGAAAGCTCAAAAAATGTTTCTTAGCTTTTAAAAAACCCTAGCAAGTGGAAGAAGCTCGCACTAGTGCAAGCTTTCCACAGACTTTCTTTAAGCTAAGAACCGAGAAACTTGCAACAATGCAAGGTTCCCACACACCTATTGCTTTTTTTTCAACTTGAGAATGAGCTTCCAAGCTAAGAAAGAACCCCCTAGGCATGTGGGAAAAGGTAGCACTAGTGCAAGCTTTACCCACATGCTTGAACTTTTAAAAAAGATATGAGAAAAGGTGCTCACCTCCTATCATGGCTGACAATGCATGCTAATGATGCATCACTCTTGGTTATGATTTAGGTGGTGAAGATGGCAAAGCCCATCATGAAATCTAAAGCATTGTTATTGTAACGATGGTGGAAATTGCAAGCTAAGATGGTGATGGAATGGATGGAGATGGCCAAGCACTTGAAGGATATGGAGATGGCTAAGTGATGGAGATGACCAAGAGGAAATTGAATAGTGTGGGCCTTTCTTAAGTTCGACCTTTAACTTTTTGCAAAGTTAACTTGCCAAGTACAACGTTTGCTAAACTTAACTCGATAATTGTACCAAAGAACAAGACACAACTGGAGTCAAAAACAAGGTTGTAGTATCATGTATTTCTTTGTGAAAATACTAGGGGTGGAAAACTTGCTTTAGTTTGCCTTTTTGCCTCAGGATTGTGCCACACCATTGTCAAAGGAATATCTTAGTGACTAGAATAATATTTGAGAAAAATGCATATTTAAAATTAATGTATCAATTAAATAAATAGTATTACTATCTAAGATTCAGGCACCTTCTCAACAAGAGATAAAAATTCCATGTTCGAGCATCACACCAATCTTCATTCCTCATCTCCTCTCAAATAGCATTACTACTATCAAAGTAGCAATATTTCTTAGTTCTAATGAAATTCTATATCTCTATTCTATATGCAAGCCTACATACAGTTCTCTTGTCTTCACATTGATTCTATTTTCCTTGAAACAATAAGGGTAAAATAGTGGGTGGAAGCTTCCTACTATAATCAAAACCTCATACTCTATGTACAAGAGTTCTATGTCTAATGGACCTAGAATGGGTTATAAGGTAGTGCATAAGTACATTGTAAGGTGTCATCTTCTTCCCTCCTCCTTCCCCTTGACCCTCTCTTGAGAATAGTATGTGTTAGGGTGAGAGAAAAAAAGAGACAACGATGAGTGCATAAGTGTGTATTACTCTAGGTGTGTACATGTGCATGTGCACTAGGGTATGTTGGTGTATGGTGGGTGCACAATGCACATGCACTATGGTGGAGTTACATAGTAGTAAGATATGTGCATCTAGGTGTGAAGCTATGTGCATGATGGTATGCAAGGGGGTGCATGAGTCTATGCACTAAGGCACGAGAGTGTGTGCAATATATAGTGTACTAGGATGTGACTATTGCCCGGTGGTGTGCGCTAGTGTAGTACACTAGTTCATGAAGAGAGTGAGCTCAAAGTGGAAGCACACAAGCAAAAGCAAGAGCTGTGGTGGAAGGAGAAAGACAAGAGAGAGAAAGATACCAGACGTGGGAACTCCAACAATCACAATGTGTGATTGGCCTTCCCTTTATTCAAATGTCACTAGAAAAATAAAGAATGAAGTGACAATGATGGGTGGCCGCCATCTACAATGTACAAGTGTGTGGATACTATCAGTGTAACTAATACAAGGGCGGCTAGGCATAGACACATTTATCCCCAACAGCCTCCCACTTAAAGGTGAATGTGCCCCTAGTGAGGAGAGAACGATAAAAAAGTGAAATGTACAAATGTACATAAGTACAATAGGATGAGAAAAGGTGTCATCTCATCCAACCCCATCAAATTCCTAAGGAAGGAAAACCACTCTGCTGAGGGACCTTTCATGAGCAGATCTACACAATTTTGGTTAGTTGAGATCTTGACAAGGTCAACAGACTTGTCCTCAATGACCTCTCTAATGAAGTGGTAACACACCTCAATATGCTTAGTCTTTGCATGGAAGAGTGGATTCTTGGCTAACTAGAAATCACTCATAAGATCTGAATGCAATTTAGGGACCACATCAATAATACCAAGGTCTGCCACTAGATGACCCAACCAAAGAGTCTCTTTCCAAGCCTCAATGGTTGCAACATAATCGGCCTCAGTAAAGTAGAGAGGGTTGTGCATTTTTGCACCCTAGATATCCAAGAAACAACACCACCAGCAAAGGTGAAGACATAGCTAGAGGTGGACTTCCTAATATCTACATGTATTGCATAATCAGAGTAAGTGCACCCCGTGACTCCTATATCATGGCCACCATAATATATACACATAGTTGTTGTGCCCTTCAAGTACCTCATGATACCTTGGATGGTATCCTAATGTCGATTGCCAAGTGTAGCCATATATAGCATGCCCCAACTCCCATTGCAAATGCTATGTCAGGATGAGTGGCTATCATGGCATACATCAAATTGTCCATGGTGGATGCATAAGGGATCTTAGCCATCTTGGTCTTTTGATCATTAGAATGTGGATAATTGACCTACCTAACCTTGACATGAAAGGGTAGAGGACAACTAGTAGGCTTACTATCCTGCATATGAAACCACTCAAGGACTTTTTGGTCTGGATATACTCCTTCTGTGACAAATAAAGGAGCCTCTAAGAGCAATTGCACATGATACACATCCTAAGAATATGCGAGGCATGTCCCATGTCCTTCATCTCAAAGCTCTTCTTGAGCTGGGTTTTTAAGGCATCCAACTCATCAATGAGCTCTCCCAGCAATAAACATATTGTCCGCATAGAGTGCCACAATCATAAGGTTGCCATCATGAGTTTTCTTCGTGTAGAAACATGGACACATAACACTACGGTTATATCCATGTGAATGCATAAAAGTATCAAACTTGTGGTACCATTCCCTAGGTGTCTGCTTAAGGCTATAAAGGCTCTTTCTCAACTTGCACAGAGGTGTCCCCTATCTTTTTCTTCAAAGCCCTTAGGCTGCTCTGTATAGATCTCATCATGCAAGTCCCCATGTAGAAAAGTCGTCTTTACATCCACTTAATAAAGGTCTAGATCTAGATATGAGCAACCAATGCTAGTACCAAAGTGTAGGGTCATCATTTTGACCACAATAGAAAACACTCCATTGAACTCAACACCATATTCCTACTTGAAACCCTTAGCTACCAATTTGGCCTTATAAGCCATTTTGGGGCATCCAAGGATATTTTCAGTTCGTGTACCCACTTGCATGGAAATGCCTTCTTGCCATTAGGCAAAGGAACCAAATCTTATGTATGGTTAGTTTGTAAGGAGTCAAACTCCAATTGCATAGGCCTGTCCCATGAGTGACTATCATCTATGTGCATGGCCTCATCATAAGAGAAAAAATGATGATGAAAATGAAAGAACAGAATGGAAAAAAGTTTACGATTCACAAGTTCCTCACTCCATGCATGCTCTCCCTCATTCCCTCTCCTTCACTCTTATACACTTGGATAATAGAGTAGCAAGAGAGATAGGAAGCAAAATTAGCATAGGTATGAATAGTTGGTTCTATTCTTTATATAGAACTTTAAGGGTTAGGGTTTTCCCATTCCCCTTGGGCATTCGGTCCTCTTTGTGGTTACTTCCCTCTTTTGTAAGCACCCAAGCCTTAGTTTTAATGAAGAAAGTAACTAGTGTACATTTGATCTTATGGTATTGCTTAAATTGATATAATTTTCATGAGCTCTTAATAAAATATCCAATTGATTTATACAACAATATTTTTCGCAAAAATGTTGGGGACTTTTGCATTTGCAATTAAAACCTCTAAACTATCTCTTACAAGTCAAATGGCAAAAGCTAGATTTATTTCTCAAGATCATCCTAGATTTTTATAAAAATGATTGACCTGATTTTTCATATTTTTCTACAATCCTAGTTGTGAGGTTGTTACATTGGCTGCTAAAGCCAACAGTACAACCATGCCAGTTTAACTTTTCATACTTATTGTGCATGACCTTCTTAGGTGTATGGGGTGGTATCTTCAGTGGGATCTTTTGGGCTCTTCTTTGTTGGTTCCTTAGGGACTACACACTTTCAAAGTTTGAAGACAGTCATATATTCAATAGCCCATGAATACTATTAAACATCTCCTTGTCTTGTTTTTCCAATTGTTATTGGGTTTCCTTAACATAATCATTAACTAGATTAATTATTCTTAGATACTACTTTCAATGAAAACACTTTGCAACATTATTAGACAATGCATTAGTAGTTGATGGTACAATTGCTGCACTCTTTGCACTTGGTATGGATAGGTTTACTCTTAGCATTAGAGACTCAAGGTACAAAGGATGTAATTTTCCTAAAGTTGAAGCCTTTTACCTAGGGTAATTAAGGTTCATGTGTGTAATGCCACACTCTAAGCACCTCTAAATTGCCTTTAAGTGACCTTGTTGGCTATAATTCCAACACATGAGTTCTTTGTGTGGTTGTTCCATGCCTCTTCCTTGCATCATACTAAGAACCATCACTAAGATGGGCATATATCATGAGATTCCTTTTTTTCCTTGTTATATGCCCAAATAGGGACTTGTGTGAGTGCCCTCCTTATTTGGATCTTCCACATAGTGGGCTAGCACTTTGCTTAGAGGGTGCATCATAAAGAGTCTTTTGGCCTTAGTATACCAAATGGATTTATCTCTATTATCAAGATATTGAATCTGAGGTTCATTAGTACTACTAATTCCAAAGGAGCTCCTCGTTATTAGCAAAGAAGCACTATGATTTACATGATAAGGATTATTTGCATAAGGGTTGGGTAAGGCAACTATATAGGTTCTTTATAAGTTGCAACATTATATGTCTATTGTTGTTAACCCTCAGATGAACAAGGTGGAAAATTTGAAAAATCTAAAGTAGAAGACAAGGCCAAGGCAAAAGTAAAATGAAAGACAAAGGCACGCCAAGAAAAATCTGGAAACACAAGAAGTGAAAAAAAGTCCTAAATCAAGGAGAGAGGCACACAAGAAAAAGCGCAAGTCAATACTTTTGTAAAAGAGCACAAGGCACACCATGATTTATTTTATAAAAGAGCATGCATGGGCTCTCACCCGTGTAAATTGTAAATGGTTAGAGGCACGGGTTGAGGCCATGCCAATAGGGAAGAGGAGGAGAAGGGTTGGAGGAATGGGCCAAGCTCGGACCAAAAAGGGGATGACCGCCCAAAAGGGATTTAGGATTTTGTATATAAAGTTGAAAAGTGAATAAGGAGCTCATTCTTATGTGTGGCCAAAACTAGACCTCTTCTTCTTCTTCTTCTTGCTTGCTTGCTTAGCTTGTGCTTGTGCTTGAGAGAGGGAGTGTGAGAGTGTGAGGGAGTGAGTGTGTGATGCCAGGAGGCATATTCCACGGTGGATTCCGTGAGGTTTTGCGGTGGATTCCGTAAAATTATATTTGTTGCCAGGGCTCATACACAAGGTGGATTCCTTGTGCAAAAAGTCGATAGGGGACGCTTGTCCTTTTCAGGCGTCTTGTTAATTTAATGTGCAAGTGGGTGATTCCATAGCGGGTGATTTCGCAAAATACATATTTAAATTAATGGACATTTATGAGTTTAGAGTGCGCACTTGTAATAAATTAAGGTTAGGATTGAGTTCTAACCAATTTATTTATTTTGTAGTTGAAGATTGCTAGGTATTCACTTTTGTCGGTTTAATTTTATTATTTTCTAATAATTGTGAATGCTTCAGTTGATGTGTAGAGCAGGCAATGGTGGCATTGGGAAGCACTGGGTGATAGTGTGTATTCAAGTTATTTAGAAGAAATTATCATTTTTGATGGGCGCACATCTTAGGCGTGGCGCCAATATTTATTTTGACGCGTTTATTTATTGAAGTGCCTGATATTTATTTATTATTTTGTATGTGCATGGGTGCACGATTTAAATATTTGTTATTGGACATTGTATTTGGGCACATCCCGACTCTTTAGGTACCCAATCGCTTTAATTCTTTAGTGGGACAAAAGCAAACACAAACGCTAAAGCATGCTAATTGTAAATTGGGCTATTTTTTTACCTTGGAGATGAATAATATATCAAATACATGCTTTGTGGAGCACTCACACAAGGCATGGGGGGAGATTGTACCCAATTAGTCTTTTGCTTCATGTCATGCAAGCCTTCCCTCTTGTTTTTTATGCAAAAGTAGAGTTATTTTGTTCTTGGGGACCTTCCGGCACTCACTACGTATGCATACAACATCCGATCTGTGTACCAGTGTTGTGTGAGGGTGAGGGACCGTGGGGGAGAAGCTTTCCATCTTCTTCTCCATCTTCTCCTCTCTTATTTTCTCTTCTCTTGCTTGCAGCAATGGAGCTTGGAGCATGGAGCTTGAGTATTGAACTTGCTTGAAGCTTGCACTTGGATCATGGAGCTACCAAAGTGCTCGGGAGAGGAGGCAATTCGATTAGGCATGGAGGTAAGCTCACTATACTCATAGAGAGAGATAGCGCATCAGCTATATGAGAGATAGCCATTAGTGCTCGGCTTGAAACACTTGAAATAATAAGTAGTCCGTGGGTGGTTTTCCCCATGCTGGTGCTTGAGGTGGATAGGTAGGAAGTGAGGGAGTTTGAATAGGTATTCGATCTCCTTAGCAAGTAAGTTTTTGGTTTTTTGGATTATGAATAGCAGGTTGGAGTTGAGGTATTTGCTTTGTGATTTGGATGCATTAGGGTAGGAAAAAATAGAGGGAAAAAAAAGGAAAACAAGCATTAGGGTTTCTGATGTCATAACAAGACAAAAGGGTTTGATTTGTTTGCTAATTTGTAATTTGGAGTTTATTGTCTATTCTAGGTATATACAATCCTTCATTAGGGTCTATTCTTACATTCTAAAAGTTTATGTGACCCCTCATAACCAAAATCATTAGAATCGAGTTAATTTTCGTCATCCCTGAAAACGCATCTGCAGGAATCAGACACTGTTACCAAAGTCCAATTGCTAGAATGGGACTCAGACAGTCCAATTCCTAAAATTGGACTCCTAGAATCAAACTCCTAGAATCCAGACCAGTCGAATAGTCCAACTGGGAGAATCGAGCGTTTGACTAGTCAGTTAGACTAGGCCCACGGACCACCATCCGATCAGACCATCCAAGCTGGATTGCTAGTCGGGGACCACCTTGTGTCCATTCGAAAACCCCCCAATCAAACCACCTTGGTCCAATCGGATTGCCATCTGATCAGACATATCCAATCGTTCGACTCCCAGAGTCGGACCACGCAGAATCAGATCGCTCGATTTTAATAATCGGAACTCTAAGAATTGAACAAAAAATTGTCAAAATCAGACAAGTGAACAGAATACAAATTTGACACATCTAAGCCCTGAAACCAACCCAAAGACCATATAGAGCCAAAAGCACATCATAGATCTATCACTAGGCTGAAATTTAGAGCAAGTAGTTCAAAACTTGGCTACAAATGGTCCTTCAAATTGCACATAGTATTTGGCCCATACCTGAACAAAGACAAATAGAGACCCTAGAACCTCAATGGGCCAATCTAGCCAACAAGGGCAAAATGGCCACACTGTAAAAACATGTATATGTTGCATTCGGATTGCATCTAGTCAAAGCAGAATGCAACAACATCAAGCTACAACAATGAGGATGACTAGACATGATAGTCTTGATGATAGATGCACCTTAAATGGCACTACACAAATGACCCAAGACATCAATAGAGAATTCACATCTGGTTGTGCAATTGGGGACTCAAAGGCATGTATCAGAAGGCTTGAACTTATAACCCAAGACCCAGAAGATGAAGACATAGTACCACCTGCTTATCTTAGGGTCAAACTCGCTGCAAAAGGAGAGCACAATGCCGATGCTCTCATTGATAAAGAAGCTGATTTTAATATCTTGACCTATGAAGCATGGACTCGACTAGGCCAACCACACACTGACTAATGCAACTATTAATCCTTACGAGGGACACCCACAAGCACTTGTAGGGAAGTGCAGGATCCTTGTAACTATTGAAACTGAAAGCTTGCCTATCCTATTCCATGTTCCTCCAAATAGTACAAATTGTGGAAAGGAAATCCTCCTAGGAAGACCCTTCAAAAGGGTGACAAAGTGTGAGGTTGATTATGTAGCACATAATAGGATACCCTTGACACTACCCGATGTGAGGATAATTGCAACCTTTAGTAAGGGTGACCTCATCGAACCTTGAGGGAAAGACAATGAATATTTTGACATACCAGGCAATCCCAATAACGAGAGCAAGGACTTGTTGAAAGAGTTGATACAAGCGCATGTTGAAGTGAGAGAACCAGTGAGTGAGGCCATGCTTGAAACAAGAAGGTTAGGAGACAATGCCAAGGATAGGCTTTGGATTTACAAATATCGTAGAAGACCACAAAAGAAGCCCAAGTCTTATAGATGAAGGTATCAACTAAGAGCCAGCACAACGCCGCGATGGATATCTAAAATGTTGCTACGTGCTCAAGGGTATTACACAGGTAACTAATGGATTTGGGTACCAAAATCCCTTGCTAAACCACCTCTGTCAGGTGAAGGCAATATCTTATCAAAAGCAAAGAAGCAAAGGAGGAAATCTAAATAAAAATCCAACTCTCAAGTCAACAACATTGGAGTGATTGAGCCCCTCACTATTGAAATCAAGAAACCAAACATGACTATTCAAAAGGTAGATCCTTAGCCTAGCGTGCTTAACAAGTGGATATCATATGTAACCATTGAGTGTGCAAAAAGACCACTAGTGTCCAAGGAACCTTTGACTTCCCAAGAGGATAATGAGCACCATAGGCACAATGTTGCTCATGATAAGCTGATTGCTCAAAAAAGAAAATGGTAGAATCATCTCACAGCCACGAGCAAATCTTCTAGCCAGTGCCAAGTCCACCTAGGAGTCCCAAATCTCCTACACCTCTTTCCCTAAACGGACACAGGAAACACAACAGTAGCCATCAAGTGCAGCAGCTCAATCCCAATCTCTATATCCATTTAAGCTTCCAAATGTCCAAGATGCAGGACATGACACCACCCCTAATTCTCAGCCTAAGGATATGGATGTGCAATCCACCCTAGCTAGCTCAACTAATGCTCGATCTGCATAAGTGAATGCGCAAAGGGAAACAAAAGACACAACCACTTCTGATCTGCCTAAGTACTTGACACCATAATCTACACCAATCCACTGAACTAACCACTACTACTTCCAATCAGGAATCACATCAGTCACAATCTTTGGCCGTGACAATGCCCCTTGCAGAACGTGTCCTTAGCAATTCACGTGTGGAAGAAGAGATGTCGCAACCAACATCCTTGACACCTCCAGTACTTTCGAAGCACCTGAAGCCTAGGCTTGAGGAGAAATATCTTGAAGATTTGGCCAAAGAGATAGCGCATCTGACCAATGAACTAGAGATGAAGTGCATGATGAGGCTTGATCACAAGCTGATAGCCACCACACGTACGTATGTCCATGTGGACATTGGAAGGCCAACACTAGAGCACACAAAGCTCATAGCTGAAGCCTTGACTTGGGACGAGCAACAACATGTTTGCTCATGCTATGTAGCTTTCATTGAAGAAGTCATAAAGGACATCCCAAAAGCCACGGCTAGGGAATTGCACTTGATACCCTCACTCTATACTGCTCAATGTGAGATAAACAAGAAAAAGCTCAAAGCAATCAAATGAAAAGGGAAATGACAAGGTAACTTTGTACATAAATAGTACTCCAACCAAAGTTTGGCAACCAAAATTGGCCACCGACTAATGACACTCATCGCTGAGCAAAGGAAAGCCCTTTGGACATCAATACATGATTCCATATACGTTGCCTTGACCTCATTAAGAGTGTTGGCAACAGTCCATGAGGTCCAGCTTTCTGCCACTATCCAAAAACATCCCTTGTACAATAAACTGCTTCTAGAAGAATATCTACACGTGGCTAGTAGGCTAGGAGTAGGGAGCATGGTACTTGATGTTAGTGCATATGTCTTTTGCCTCACTCAAGACCCTACAATCCTAAATCTCTATGCTTCCCATCAATACAACCCTGACTTCTTCAGCTGGTTTTGTCTAAGCCTACATGATGAGAATCCTAAACTGTCTCTTGATTCTATACTAGAGTCACCCGAACCTCTAGAGCAAGAGAAAAATGGCTCTAAACACAACACTTGCTCTAACAAGAAGCAATGGAAGCATGCTCCAATGGATAAGGACAAGATTCTAGAGCAAACGACCGACTCGAAGCAACTACCAATGTAATTGGATGAGGGGCTATTAGCTAAAGAGCTAGAGTCTCCAAAAAGAGAGGCAATTGTACCCTCACAACCTAGCGAGGCTGTTTAGCAAGCCACAGTTATGTCCCATGAGGACACACTAGAGAAAGAGAATGCTCAGGCCCAACCAAGCACATCAACGGGGCTGACCTAGTTCAAGGTCCTGAGTCTTTAAAGGATGCATCTCGATTGCCTAATAAAAAGAGGAGAAAACAACAACAGTTGTTGCAAGTGCCTGTAGACGCCAAGAAGATTGAGACCAAGAGTGTTGAAGAGCTAAGGAATAAAGCATCAAGTTCACCATGAATGAACCCATTACCATCTCTCCTAACGGCGGTGAAACCTCAGACATTTGTGTATTTTGATAAATCAAAGCAACCATTACCATCAAACAGTTGCTTGCAACACTCAATCCATCGACATGCAGAACTTACATTGGCCAATCAAGAGTGGATACAGCACTGTCACAATAGGTTTACGAAACTATACCAGTCAATTTAAGGAGAACCATGACACAATAGCAGCAAAGCCTCAGGAGAAACATGAAAACCCCAGGGATATAAGAAATCCTAGCATTGACCAATCTTGCTCATCTAGACCTGAGCCTCCAGCTATGCTAAAGCCTAGGAAAACTCTGAGAACCTTGCATGAGATAGCAACCGAGCAAGCCCTCATCGAACATAGAAGTGTCACAGAGTTCTTGACCGAGTTGGATGCTAAACTCAAATTATTCTCACATGCCTACATCCTTGTGGACATGGGCACATTCCCTAGGGAGCAGCTTGAGGATTATTTGTCATATTCTCTATCTTGGGAAGAGCAAGAATATCTTAACGATCTCTATGACAAGCTCCTACATGAACGCATGCAATTCATCTCTGACGAGGAAGCCAATGAAATACGCTTAATTGTGACATTCAACCAAGCACTTTGCCAACCAAATTTGTAAAGAAAGAGCCACTAAAGCGACAAACAGAGGGTTCAAGTCAATTTGAAAAATGTTAGTAATTGTAGCGTGGCTAAGCTAGGTTATGAGGGTACAAGCATTGGTTTGAAAGCGAGAAACAAAGGGTCAAAGTCAATTTGAAAAAGGTTAGTAATTGTGGCATGGCTAAGCTAGGTTATGAGGGTACAAGCATTGGTTTGAAAGCGACAAAAATACCAAGAACAAAGAGCCATGATGGAAGCCGTGCTGGAAGAGAAAATCACCTTTGCAGAAAGCACACATTGCATTTGAGCATGGCCCAAAGCATAGTCATTGGCTACTCTCTCTTTCTTGGCCAAACTCTATATTCAGCTCACTCCAGTTGCTACCTCAATTGTTCCGATGGCTCACATGTTACAAAGAGGTTTGCAAAATCTCAAGTGTATCTCTTTATCTCAACAACTGTTCCTCTAGCATCGAGGCTAGTAACACAATCATCTTTGTAATCCATTTTTCACAACATTTGGATCTTGACATTTCTCAATCCAAAAGAAAGGCTAATAGCCTCAATGTATTCCATTAATTGTATTCATTTTATCCACAGAGAGAGAGAGAGAGAGAGAGAGAGAGAGAGAGAGAGAGAGAGAGAGAAAACAAAATGAAAAGAAAAGAAAAAAAGAAAAAAAAAGGCACCATGATCACAGCATAGCACCTAGGGGTTCTCAAATTAGGTACGTTTAGTGACCTTGGTTGGCTAGCTCTGTCCCTAGTCCCCTAGCCCTTTATACATCCCCCACAATTGTTCAAGGCACATCAAGGGCAAGATATACCTAGGGAGCTTATCTCGCACCTATGGTTAGACATGTCACCCTGAACCATTTGCACGATTCTTTTTCGCACTCCATCTTAGTACTATCGCAATCAATAGTGGTGAGCAACGAAAGTACCGTCAACTCTTCATCAACACTCAACTCTGAACTCTTGTCCTTTATCATCATGCAAGCCCACCAAAGAATCGTCTCACAAACACCAATACCTATGCTAGTCATGAGTGCAACTCCCAACAAAGAACAACCCTTTTACCAACTACAACAACCCTATCACCATCCAATCAGGCCAACAAAGTGCCACTAACGACCTTCATCCGCACCACCACCAAAACTCCTCCAAGGAAAACCACAACAGTCCCTTCCACCTACATCTTCAGTGCATGCCAAAGCCTGCTACCTACGACGAAGAGTGCCATGGGACTGGCACTCATCTAGGAGGGGGTAATGTTAACCCTCAGATGAACAAGGTGGAAAATCCAGAAAATCTAAAGTAGAAGACAAGGCCAAGGCAAAAGTGAAAAGGAAGACGAAGGTGCGCCAAGAAAAATCTGGAAACATAAGAAGTACAAAAAGTCCTAAATCAAGGAGAGAGGCACACAAGAAAAAGCGCAAGTCAATACTTTTGTAAAAGGGCACAAGGCACACCATGATTTATTTTGTAAAAGAGCACTGAGCTCTCACCTGCCATGCAAATTAAAAATGATTAGAGGCACGAGTTGAGGCCATGCCAATAGGGAAGAGGAGGAGAAGGGTTGGAGGATTGTGCCAAGCCCGGACCAAAAAGGGGTTGACTGCCCAAAAGGGATTTAGGGTTTTGTATATAAAGTTGAAAAGTGAATGAGGAGCTCATTCTTGTGTGTGGCCAAAAGTAGCTCTTTTCTTCTTCTTCGTCTTCTTCTTGTTGCTTGCTTGAGCTTATGCTTGAGAGAGGGAGTGTGAGAGTGTGAGGGAGTGAGTATGTGATGGTGAGGGATTGTTGTGGAGAAGCTCTCCATCTTCTCCTCTCTTTTTTTCTTCTCTTCTCTTCTCTTGTCTTGCTCACGGAAATGGAGCTTGAGGATCAAGCTTGCACTTGGATCATGGAGCTATTGGAGTGCTCGAGAGAGGAGGCAACTCGATCAAGCATGGAGGTAAGCTCACTACACTCATAGAGAGAGATAGCGTGTTGGCTATGTGAGAGGTAGCCATTAGTGCTCGGCTTGAAACGCTTGAAAGAATAAGTGGTCTGTGGGACTTGGTGGTTGAGTTTGAGCTCGCCTCTATAATTGCCCGTATGCCTCGCAAAATCTCGGAAAATGTTCACATTCCTAGGCTTTGGGTATCAAAAGGTAAGTAATTTTCCAACATAATGACCAAGCAAACAGTAGGCCTATATACAAATCCAAGCCAAATAGCTTCTATCACACACACACACACACACACACACACACACTCTCTCTCTCTCTCTCTCTCTCTCTCTCTCTCTATATATATATATATATATATATATATATATATATATATATATATATATATATATATATATATATATATACTTCACTCTACGCTATAGTTGTTAGCTATGACCATTACTTTGTGAATGGGTTAGTTAGTATGGAGGTATTAGTTTAAACCAACCTCTAATCCTTGACACATTGTTGCAAGTTGATTTGTCATCTAGCTACTCAGTATTCATGGACATAACTTTGTGATTTTTTGTGTAGTTGACCTTTGAGAACCACTTGATGAAGAGGTCATTCAATGTGGAGACCCTATCCTTCTCTCCTACATTTGAGCTAGTGAACTAGATTCCACCCTTTTTTGGCTTAGGCATAAGCCAAATGTTTGCAATAACTCATCTTTTATCATGAGGTCGTTAACCTAAACTACTATATGAAGGTACATGCATTATCAACTACTAAATACATGTTTACCTACTTACTTATTATCAATATATTTGATTGCTTTGTAGAAGTGGTGATTGCTTTCTTACTTTTGTTTACTTTCTTATTGACCACTAGTGCCATGGCTATGGTCTAAACTTTTGCATCTCGCTACCTCTAGGAATTCCATCAATTCTAGGTTAGAGCATCCAATTAGGTCAAACATACTAACTTTATTAAGTTCTATTGGGACATACATAGGTCATTGTCCATCAAGCTTCATTCTTAGGTTTTCTTAGTTGAGTAACTCCTCTATCAATGAGTTGTTTGGGTGGTTAAGAATAAGAGATAGCCTAGGCTCTCCGGATTGTTCTAAGAAGTTTATCATGGAGCTAATTTTAAGTGCAAGACTATTTCCATGTTTTGGAGTCTTCCTCTGTGTGTGTGTGTGACTGATCATAATTGTAGAGCCTTGTTCCACCTAGCATCTACGGGGGCAACATTATGGTGTGAGAGCTACAATGATGTGTCTCATGAAGGTGCTGATGGGGGATCTATTTTTCTTGGAATGCTTATAATGGGAGCTTAGCTTCATTAAAAAAATGGGTGGTTCCCAAAATTTTATCATAGAAATGAGTTTCATCCAACCAAAAAGCACCATTTGCCTATCTTTATGCTTTTCTAGATAGAAGAGTGACACTTTTATAAGGGATCCACTGCTTCTTTTCATTAATCCAAGATTAAGGGGAGCTCTTATACCATGGGACATTCTATATTAAGCAAGTCTCTAGATTTTCCAAGTGAGTTATGGACCTAATTCTCTTTGTGCAAGTAGCCTAAGTGTACATTGCATATGAACACCACACGTGGGCTTTTGTATAACATAGGAATAAGTTTTGGAGGTGTATTCCACACTTGTATATACAACAAGTTTTTGAGTTCTATTTCTCTTATATATAGCATAGAAACAATCTTTTGTTGTTTACAAGGCATTTCTACTTCTCACTCTTGTCACATTGAGTGACTTTCCATTCTCCATTCTCTTTCTTTTTTCTCAATCATTCTCTCTCCTCATCTTTTCTCGAGACTTCTCTCTCCTCTATTTCACTCCAACGTATACTCTCTCTTTGGAAATTTCTTCCATTTCTTTATCCCCAACCTCCTCTTCTCTTCTTTTCCCAAGACTTCTCCAACATTCTCTCTTCTTGTGTTAACCTCAGCACAAAAAGAAAGCGAAAAAAAGTGGAAAAGCACAAACTAAGTCAAAGAGGCAGAAGTGCATTCTTAAATGCAAGGCGCCCATAAAACTTTTTGTAAAAGAGCGCTAGGCTCCCTCCTGTGCAAATTGTAAAGGTAGATGAGCGGTAGAAAGGAGGGCAAATAGAAGGCACATAGGAGTAGATGGAAAAAGGATCTTGCCACAACGACGAGTCATGTAAAAAAAGGGGAGAAGGGGATGATTGCCCAAAAGGGATTTAGGGTTTTGTATATAAAGTTGAAAAGTGAATGAAGAGCTCATTCTTTGGTGTGTGGCAAAGTGGACTCTTCTTCTTCTCTCCTTCTCTTCTCTTGCTTGCTTGCTTGTGAGTGCTTGAGGGAGGGAGTGTGAGTAACTGAGGGAGTGAGTGTGTGAGGGTGAGAGATCTTGGAGGTGAAGCCCTCCACCATCTCCTCTCTTCTTCTTCTCTTCTCTTCTCTTTTCTTATCTCGCATGTGGCTATGGAGGATGGAGCTTGGAGGAAGAGGCTTGAGGATACTTAAGCTTGCATCATAGATCATGGAGCTATCAAAGTGAGAGAGGAAGTAACTCAATCGAGCATCAAGGTAAGCTCACTACACTTGTAGAGAGGGATAGTGCATTGGCTATGTGAGAGGTAGCCATTGGTGCTCACTTGAAACACTTGAAGCAATAAGTGGTCTATGGGTGTTGGCGGTTGCCTCTATATCTTGTCTCTCAGAGGGCCTCTCTCCCCACTATCTCTTTGCAACATTGTCTCTTATTCTTGAGACCTTTCACTTTGTCTCTCTCCAACACTCCCCTCCCCTCTATCTCTCTACAACATTCTCTCTCTCTCTCTCCCCCCATGGCTACCCTCCCTCCCTCCCTGTTCGTCCTTTCCTATTCTCTATCTCTCTTTTTAGCACTCCCTCTCACTTTGCCTCCTCGAGACTTCTCTTTCATATTCTCTTAATGCTTCTCTCCCCAACATTCTCTTTCCTCTTTTCTCAAGATCTCATCTCTCCAAAGCTCTTCGTGGTGGCATTTTTCGAGTCCATCCAAGCACTTCATTCCCCTCTATCTCTCTACAACATTCTCTCTCTCTCTCTCTCTCCTTTGCTATTCTCTCTCTCTCTTTCTAGCACTCCCTCTCACTCCTCAAGACTCCTCTTTCATATTCTCTTGAGGCTTCTCTCTCCTCTACCTCTCCCCAACATTCTCTTTCCTCTTTTCTCTAGACCACATCTCTCTAGACCTCCTCTTGGTGGCATTTCCTGAGTCCATTCCAACCATCCAAAACCACCATTTGAACATCTTATGATCCCCCTTGAAGGCAACACTAAAGCATTTAGAGGCATTTGACTCATTGCAAAGCAAGCATATTGCTTCTAAGGAGCCCACCTGCATCATGTGCATGTACCTCATCCCCTACACTAAGAAACTTTCAACCAACAACATAATAGCCTACTATTGAAAAATATCGATCTCAGAAAAGCACACTAGATGGTTTCCTTGAAGTTTAGATAGAAAATCAATGCTTGAAAAGGAGTAAGGGTCATGTCACAAGCAAGTATCAACTAGACATTTATGAAGTCTTGTAGTAAGGTTATCCTATGTTATAGCAAGTGAGAGGGTTAAGGCATGTTCTACATGCTGTGTAGTTGGTTTCCCTTTTTGGAGTAAAAAATAATGCTAGAAAAGAGAGCAAGGATCAAGCAAGACACCTATATTGGTTAGTAATGGAGGGTCCATTACTACACAGGCTTGACTAGACCTTCCAAAAGTTGAGTAGGTAAAGTAAGTCTTGTGTGACACATGCTTGAACCCCTCATACTTTATATTTTATTAGGAAACCTTTACATCTCTCAAAGCGTAGTTGTGATAGCATGTACCATGACTTAAGAGGGTTAAAGAAAGTGCCACTTTACTTCTTGTACCTCTAGACAGTGTTCCAAGTACTATGTGTGGCATTACTCTAGCAAAGCATGGGAACATGTCCTTGTGGGGAATCGGCAGTGCAATAATCATATAATAATAATAACAATATACAAATAATACTATATTTTTTTACTATTCAAGTATTATGCATGGCATTACTCTAAACAAAGAATGGGAACAAGTCTTTGTTGGAAACTGGTAGTGCAATACTTATATAATAATAAGAAAATATGAACAATAATAATAATATTTTATTTTTTCTCATTATTCTTATCAACTAATTTATTTCTAGACAATTTACCAAGCAATATGCATGGCATTACTATAAATCAAGAGTGGGAACATGCCCTTGTGGGAAACTGATAGTGCAATAGTCATATGATTATATTAATAACAAATAAAATGAGAGTAATGATACTTTTTCTTCTTACGATTCTTATAGGATGTACCAAGTACTATGCATGGCATTACTTTAAGCAAAGCATGGGAACAAGTCTTTGTTGGGAACTGCTAGTGCAATACTCATATAATAATAAGAAAATATGAGCAATAATAATAATATTTTATTTTTTCTTATTATTCTTATTAATTTTTATTCTTATGATTCTTATAGGATGTACCACGTACTATGCATGGCATTACTTTAAGCAAAGCATGTGAACAAGTCTTTGTTGGGAATTGCTAGTGCAATACTCATATAATAATAAGAAAATATGAGCAATATTAATACTATTTTATTATTCTTATTATTCTTATTAACTAATTTATTTCTAGACAATGTACCAAGTGACGTGCATGGCATTACTATAAACAAAGCGTGGGAACATGTCCTTGTGGGAAACTGGGAGTGCAATAGTCATATACTAATATCAATAATAAATAAAATGAGAGAAATGATGCTTTTTCTTCTTATGATTCTTATAGCATGTGCCAAGTACTATGCATGGCATTCCTCTAAGCAAAGCATGGGAACACATCCTTGTGGGTAACTGGCTGTGCAATAATCGTATATAACAATAATGAAAATAAAGTAAATAAAATAAGAATAATAATGTTGTAAATTTTTATTTCCCCCTTGTTATTCTTATTGACTGACTGATTTATTTTAGGTTCCCGCCCTAGTTTGCCTTTTCTTGTGGCTTGCAACTCTCTTTGAACAAAGGACCCTCCGGTTTTGAAACACAAACCCAGCACACCAGCAACAGGAGAGAACGAAACAGACACACAGACAGACGACGCGCCCACACTGACAGGCAGACAGACACACACGCACACACATACACACACCCAGAAGTTAGGGTTCCTGCTTCGTCTCGTTTTTTCTGGTCTGATAGGAGCAAAAGCCTTCTCGCCTCCTTGCTCCTGCCCCTGCGTGCATGGATTCTGAAGCAGGGAAGCTGTTCATAGGCGGGATCTCATGGGAGACTACAGAAGAGAAGCTCAAGGACCATTTCAGCTCCTACGGGGAGGTCGTGGACGCTGTCATCATGAAAGAGAAGGCCACCGGCCGTGCCCGGGGGTTTGGGTTTGTCGCCTTCGCTGATCCTGCAGTGGCAGATAGGGCGCTCCTTGACAAGCACACAATTGACGGCAGAGTGGTACGAACCCAGTCTCTTGTGGCCTCACATGCAAATTAGAAGTCAGCACCGGTAGAAGCAAATCATCCGCATTAAATAGTTTCTTGAATTCTGATTGTGGCTTTAGCTACTGTTAGTGCACCGTCCCGCTGTCTCCTGCTTGTGGTAGCGGCATGTATCGCAAGAAGTTTCAGACATTTTCCCATGTGGGAGAAGGGGATATTTTCCATCGTTTTTCCCTATAGGTTCAACATCACGAGCTTCTCCTCTGGAGGCTCTGCCTGCCTAGCTAGATGCAGTTGGGGGTGGGGCCCGCGGCCTGCTGTCCCTAACTGCATGCTAGCCAGTAGAAGCTCATGATGTTGTTGCACAATGTGAATTATAGTGGGTCTAAAATGTCTTATATGTTTTTTTTTAATAGAAACAAAAGGCTTATTTGTTAATGCATGTTCTCTTCTTGAAAATTTTGCATTTACATATTTTCACCCGAAAGTCCATTGCCTTCATGGATAACAAATCAGTTTCTAGGGTTTCAGCACTCAACATGGTGTCTTTTTTGTGGGGACTTGTTTCAGGTTGAAGCAAAGAAGGCCCTACCTCGAGATGAGCAGCAAAACCCTACCAGAGGAACAGGTTCAGGCCCAAGAACCAAAAAGATTTTTGTAGGTGGTTTACCCTCCACAATCACTGATGAAGATTTTAGGAACTACTTTGGACAGTTTGGAAATATTACAGATGCTGTTGTGATGTATGATGCTGGTACTCAGAGGCCTCGTGGGTTTGGCTTCATTACTTATGACTCGGAAGATGCAGTGGGCAATGTCCTCCAGAAGAACTTCCACGAGCTGAAAGACAAGCTTGTTGAGGTGAAGCCTGCAGTCCCCAAGGAGCTCTCAACACCTGGAGGAAGAAGTTCTGGAGCTGGTTTTGGTGGTATGGCTGCTCGAGGTGGCTCCTTCAACAATGGGCCTGGGCCAGGATATAATTCTAGCCCTGGGACTACATATGGTGGTCGAATGGATAATCGATATGGTGGTCTGCCTCCTGGAAGGCCTGGATATTCTCCTTATGGCCCGGGAAGTTATGGAGCAGCTCCATATGGGGCTGGTGGATATGGTTCTGTCATGAATGGTGGTTATGCTGCAAGTGCTTACCCTGGAAATGCAGGCTTTGGAGCAGTGGGGGCATATGGGGGTGGTTATGGTAGCACTCCTGCACCTACAGGTTATGGAAATATGGGCGCCTATGGAACTGCTCCTCCTTCAGGAATGTATGCTGGGAGTTCTCCGGCAGCTCCAAGGAGCCCCTGGGGGAGCTCTGGAGGTGTTTACCCAGCTGCTGGTGGTCCAGCTGGATATGGAGCAAATGGTAGTGGTGTGACTGCTTATGCAGCTGGTGGGTGGGGTTCTGGTGGTAGCACAGGTCAGCCAGCTACTGGACCTATGGCATATGGATACGGAGGCCGTGGCTATGGATCTGCTCCAACTGGTGATCATTATGGTGCTTCTAGCTATCAAAGGCCAGGGCCCGACCACCATAGCTCACCATTAAGTGGTTCTGGTGCTGCTACTGGATATGGTATGGGTGGTGGTAGCCCAGCTGAAGGCTATGGCATGGCTGGCAAGCAATCTCAACGTGGGCCTGACACCCGCTTCAGACCTTATCCCATGTCTGTGGATCGGCCTGCCTGATTTTTGTATGTCTCTGAAATCTTGGGAATGAAGTTTTGGGTACAGAACCCCATTTCCCTGGACTTAACCTGTATTGGACTGGAACTAGTGATTTGAGTAAGTCTGCTTCCCTTCTTCTAGAGTAGAACTTCTTGTTTCAGGCAACAAATGAAAACACACGTTTTTATGTTTGATGAGTTCTTTTTGGCTCACGTCTCCTTTTTCTTTGCCTGGACTAAGATTGTGGTAGTGTAGAATTCAGTAAAGAGGAACCTGGTATGCTAGCTGATCTGACAGATGATTTGTCACGAGCATTGCTATTAATTAATCAGTAGGAGTTTGGAATCCTAGTTGACCAATCCAGTAAGCACTCTGTCCAATTCACAAGGAGGATGTTTTATTACTTTGTACATGTTTTGGATTCCATGTAATTTTTGCCTCCTGTCATGCATGTGAAGTGATTGCCAATGAAAGTAGATGATGTTGGGGATTAAATAGGATGAAGCAAGTGCTTTTCTTATGTTCTAGAGTTTCTATTTCAAAGCTGCCACTATTGGAGCTCAACACCAGGTGGAGCAGCCAAGGGTCTTATGGTTTAACAGGGATAAATGCAACACGATTCATCTAATGTCTCATATCTATATGTATATTGTCTGGTGCACATAGCTATTTAAGGTATCTATTCCAGTTGAAACTCAGAATTCTTCATACTAATTACTTTTCAAAATTAAGGTGCTGGTATTTGTTAAGTGACATTGATTGTTATGTTGGTAATCTGTGCGTGTCACCTGGATTTTGGCATTTTTGGTGGGAGTATCCATTTTCTTGGGTGGTTTTCTGTGGAATATCATATGGATTGTCAGAATTCCTTCACTATACCACCTTTTACACCAAGTCCTAATATGGGAACAAGGTTAAGTTGGATATGTGCATGTGTTCTAGTCGGTCAATTACAATGATAGAAAATGTTATCTAAATAGCTTCACTACATGTGACAGATTGCATTCAACAGTAAGATTCTTTAAGGACTATTTGTAGCAGCATCAATGTGATGCATCAAGGCACATGTACATTCGCATCCGTGTGCTTGCATACACATCTAGTTGCCCTAGTTGGCAACTTAACAAACTGTTGCGGTTGATATTTTTCATCGGTAGTACGAATGTATTTAGCTGAAGGCCTGCCGTCTTTTGAAATTTCGAGAGTGTCATGCATCATATCATCAATTGAACCTTGTGGAGTTGAATTAAAAGCTAGGAAAATGAGCATTGAAAAAAGTTGATATTGAATTGTGTGAAAGGTGACTTTAAAGGTCTGAAGGTGATATAAAAAAGTTAGTATAAAATTGTGTGAAAGCTGACTTCAAAGGTTTGAGTTATTATTGGTGTTGCCTTGGTTTGTGTTTAGGCAAATGTTTGGAAGGTTGAACGACATTGTATTATTAGAAGATACGGGTGTGCAAGTTTTCAAACTGTGCTGCTTACAAAAAGATGTCGAAACCACTACTGAAGTTATCAAACTTGAGGATCCCCTGAAGTTCTTAAAAGGCATGTCTAATGTTTTCTTAAAGAGACTGCATGGTAGCCTCGCAAGGATGAGAGTGACCAACACCACACTTGGTTTAAGGAGGGTATGAAACAAGGTTGAACATATACATCAACTTGTCTACTGTAGCATAGTCACAATTGCTTCCACTAAAACAATTTCAATCCTAATATGTAGGCAATCACAATTTGTTGCCTCCAATTCCAAACAATACCTTAGAAATTCACTCAACTAATTAGATCTAGTTTTATGATCCATCTCGTATCAAGCTCTTGTGGTTGTGAAAAATTGAAAATTTAATCTTTCATACACTTTGCCATTAATAATTTCTACCATTTTCAAAAAAATAAAATATTTTTTTTCTAATAATTCCTAAATATTGTCATTATAGAAACTTTCTCATGTGCAATATAACTTGCAACATTCTTAATAAACCTTATTAAGGTTATTTTGAACATTATATGTCTAAATTATAAAGGTAGGTAAATTCCATTAGTTGTATCTTGAAAAGATCAAAATATCCTCATCTCTTAAGAGCTTGAGGTACAAGTTTTGCTCGTGTTCTACTCGTCTATCCCCACTCTCTTACATGTAGGTGTGACTAGGATGTCAAACAACCATAGTTTGATGCGAGGCTCTTTGAATTGTATGTGATCACATTGGCTCTTGAGTGCTCGTAATGTTGCATCGCCTCATGCCAAACGTGTCTTTGATGCCCCTCAATGAAAATCGTGGGCCAGTGAAAGTGATTCCTAAATAGACATATTTCCTCATTATGTCTCCTCCAAATGTGAATTGGTACATGGATATAGTTACCCATGTTGTTAAAGTATTGAAAGCCATGGTTTTGGTCTTCCCAAGGTTTATTGTGAGGTATTTGTCTCTACAGAAGATGTGCAAAGCATCTAGGTGGTGTTGCATACAATATCATTTGCATACAATAATATCGAAATTAGCACCTCTGTTAGGTTATGTTTGGCTTCTCCTCCTCAATCAATGCAGTTAGACACCTCATCTACATATAAACCAAACAACGTAGGTGAAATTGGGAATCCTTGTTTCACTCCTATGGTATTCATAATCCTCTTTGATAGCCCGTCAATGCATGTACATGATCTATCACACTGTCTCATTTAATGCGTAGATACCCCATCATATACCCTTTGGCACTCCAATATCTTGCAATCTCTGCATAATATGTGTATGAGGCATTGTATCAAAAGCTTTGCGAAAATTCACAAAGCACCAATAGATCCTCTTGTCTTGAGCTCACGACCTTCCTCAATAATGGCTCTAAGTGTGAGACAGTCTTTTTGCTATCTTGCCTTTCTTCTTAGCCTACTCACTGAGTTCATGGTCCAGAATATATCTATATATCTTTGCCAAAGTACGGCCGATCATGATATTCCTGTAGTTGCTAGGGATTAAAGGATCGCCACTCTTAAAGAATGGAATTATAGTATATTGTGACTAGCTCATAGGAAGTCCTCACATACTACATATGTGCTAGTTTAGGTGCTAGTCACAAGCATGTGAGAAATGTTTTGCCAGTAGCACATCCTCATCTTGTGCCCTCCCATTTTGTAATCTATAAATTGCATCCCTAACAATTTTCCAGGTGAAGGACCACTATGTTAGCCTACAAGCTTGAGGGGGTTGCATAGGTGGCTATTTTGGCAGATCATACAATTGTCTCCCATAACGAAGCCAAGCATTTGGTGATGTAATCTATATGCGGGGCTATCTTTCATGAAACATCTTCCATGCATTCTTGCTATCCCATCCCAAAAATAGTTGATATGAGAGAGAGAGAGAGAGAGAGAGAGAGAGAGAGAGAGAGAGAGAGAGAGAGAGAGAGAGAGAGAGAGAGAGAGAGAGAGAGAGAGAGAGAGAGAGAGAGAGAGAGAGAGAGAGAGAGAGAGAGAGAGAGAGAGAGAGAGAGAGAGGTGTGGGCACATATAGGTACATCCTTGATTTATCTTTTGAGTTGGTCATAGAAAGGGGTGCTATTTGGTGTTTTTCTATGAATTATTTTGTTTTTTTACTTTATTAATGGTTTTGTTTTTTCCAAATGGGTAGAAGGATGGAGTAGAAACTTATGGTATTTACACCTTTGCAAATAATGGAGATTTGAGTACAATCAAATGATATATTGAATTACTAAGGAATAATACATCATTAATTTGTAGCACAAAGGTTATTTAAATACTCACACAATAATTCTTTAAATAGTGTAAATTATTTATATTTTTTCATGGGTATCTCTTTTGCATCATTTGATCTCTCTCATCTTTCTTTGCTTGCTTGCTATGGATTCTTTGTTTGGGAAATTCATATAATTTTTGGAGAGAACAAAATTCCTCAATAGGGGTTGTCTATTCTAGGTGGAGAATCTCAATATTATTAAGGCACTATGCTTTGGCATGGACCTAGCTTGTAGGAGCTAATTAGTTACACCAACGATCACCTTTGACAATATGCCATGTCATTCAAGGGAGACAAAGAGGATTGGATTCCTTGCAATATCCTTACTTATATTAGCAATGAGAATTCTTTCAAAAGTGACTAGGAAGTTTCATAGAAAATTTATCCCTTGATGTTTACAAAAAGCTATTCAAGGAGGAAGTGGAGATTCTTAGATATGAAAGACTTGGTAAGCAATGCCTCTCTTGGCTTGTCCCTCATTATTTTTCTTAACAAGCTTGAGGACCCCCCAAGCCTCCAAATGAAAGGTGAAGGACAAATTGGTGGCATCTTGAGGGATGTGCTTGATCCCAAGTTACAAAAGTGTGAGTAAGCGTGTATAGAGTATATGAGACTAATCAAAAGTAAGTGCAGCCAGAGGGTAGTCTTTGATGTGGTCCTTAATCTTGTAGAGGGTTCTTCTATGGTGGGTGGTCCTAGGTCAGAGTTTCCTGAAGGAGGTTTCCTTTTAGGGATTGTTTCGTTGTTCAAACTTCTTGGTGAGGAGGGTATGGTGGGTGAGTGAGGAATGTTCTTTTTGAAATGACATGCTTAATCAAGGAAGTGTGCCTAGGGACATTAGTAAATGAAGGCATAGTTGGACACATTGTCTTCTTCTTTTAGACATATTACAAAAACACTTGAACTACACATGACATATTGCTTTAAGGGATATAAATGTGAAGGGACATCCTGGAGGGAGATGAACACATAGGAGAAGAAGCATTCATGTATCAAGGACCTCCTTTCTCGATAATGGTAGAAATTGTATAAGTGGAGCTCTCACGGAAGGTGTATGATGTTCAATAGTTAATGCAAGTAACAAATGCTATCTTGAAATATCTTGGTTATTCATTTGAATTTCATATTATGGAAAAGAAGACAAAAAAACTTAATGTACTAGACCCCAATGCAAATTACACTTTATATGTTCTGACTTTTTCAAAAACATAGTTTCCATCTCATGCAATGAGCCACACCATCTTGTCATAGAAATTACCTTTGCATTTGATTCATAAACAATTCTACACGTGTGTAACAATGAAGATAGTTTGTGTCGAGATATTTTGTCAAGTTCTTCATAATCTCATAGATACATGAGATATGGAATGAGTAATCAACAAGAAAGAGTCCTTTTTCATTTTGTTAAAAAGATATGCAAGTGTTTTAAGGACTATGTTTCATTTTCTCTAGAGTGGAAAAAGATGAACAACAAAGCTCTAGGAATTATTGCATGGGGATTGTTTGATGATGTATTGCACCATATCCCTGGCATCACAGATGCTAAAAAGGCTTGGGATGAGCTTGACAAGATATTTGGAAGTCAGGCCAAAAACTCTAAGGTCAAGTTGTTAATGCGGTTCTATAAGCTTGACATAAAAAAAAAAACTTCAATGACTATGCATATTAACAAATTCAAAAGTCAAAAAGCTCAACTTGCCACTCTGAAGAAACAATAGATGAAGATGAAGCCATTGCTGTACTCCTTGCTAGTGTAAACCAGGATCCTTATGAAAATCTTGTCTCTACTCTTAGCAATGTACCTAATTTGTCATAGAAAGATATTGAGCACTCTCTTCTTGATGAAGAGAATAAATAGAAGAACAAGAATGCAAAATATGGTATCCCATCATCTAGGGAGAACCTCTTATACACCAAAGGAGCTATTGGAGCAAAAGGCTAAGGCCAAGGATTCAACTCCTTCAATAACAAAGATCGGATGACATGCCATTATTGTGGTAAGATTAGTCATATAGCTAGTGAATGTTTCCACCGTAAAAGAGCACAAAATGTGCAGAATGGTAACCATAATCAAAATTAGTTCATGAATGAAGAAGAAGCTTTCGCTATCAACAACAACTCTTGAAATTATCTTTCCTGTAGTGGATTTTTTGTTTCCCTTAGTGGATTTTCTTTGTAAAACAAAACCCTTGCCAAAGATGTAAAGTCTCAAGCTTTAACTTGAGTAGGCTGCCTATGAACTAGTCTCATGGGCCATGTCATCATGTGGGGGGGGGGGGGGGGGGGCAACAAGTGTAGGAACTCATCATTTGAGGAGGGGTGTTGATAAATGACAAATGATGTATGCTCTAGGAAGAGATGTCTTGAATCCCATATGTGCAGTGGAGAAAAAGGGAACCATCATGAGCCTATAAAGTGTACTTTCTTATCATTCAATGATGGAATACAATTGTCCTAGATTGTGTTTATGAGTCCAAGCTTCCATCTTGGAACCTAATTCATTTAAGTAACAATTGGTCTATCTAATCTATGTCATCATGAACATTGTTTGTGTGTTCCATCCGCCATAGCCATGCTCTAGATCCATGCATTTCAACAATAAAGGCTCTAGATCCGCCATAGCCATGCTCTAGATCCATGCATTTCAACAATAAAGGCTCTTTCTCAACTTGCACACTAGCTAGTCCTTGCTCTTTTCCATAAAGCCCTTAGGCTTCTACATATAGATATTCTCATGCAAGTCCCCATGTAGAAAAGATGTTTTCACATGCATCTAATAAAGATGCTAACCTAATTGTGCAACCAAGGCCAAAACCAATCATAGGGTAGTCATCTTGACTACAAGAGACAAGACTTCATAAAAGTCAACACATGTTCCTTCTTAAAACCCTTAGCAATCAATCTGGAATTATATGCTGTCTTGGGGCATTCAAGTACTCTTCAACTTGTACACCTACTTGCATGAAAATGCATGTTTTCCAATGGGCAAAGGAACCAAATGGTTTCTCTACAATGAATCAAGTTCAGATGACTATCCCCTCTACTTGCATGAAAATGCATGTTTTCCAATGGGCAAAGGAACTAAATGGTTTTTCTACAATGAATCAAGTTCAGATGACTATCCCCTCTACACATGGTCTCCTCATAAGTAAGACGCTGACTTATGCATCTTCTCCTCATGTAAGAGAACATCATGGCTATGGCGGATGACCTTCTAAGCTTGTGGATCCCATAGGTGATAGGCCATCTCACCTACATCCTCATAACTAAGAAAGATGCATTTCATTGACTTAGGATAAAGCTTATTGTGTTTGTCCTTAGAAACATAACAAAAAGCCTCACATCCAAAGACAAGAAAATGAGCATATGATGGAGGTTTTCTAGGCCATACCTCCTCTACAACTTGACAACCATTAGTAGTGCATGGGGATCTATTTATCAAGTATACAATAATAGTAATTGCCTCAGCCCAAAAATATTGTGGCAAGCTTGAGTGGCTAAGCATACTATGGACTCTCTCCTGAATTGTTGTGTTCATACACTTTGCAATACCATTCTAGGATGGGGTGTAGGGGGGAGGTCAATTGACACTTAATACCCCTCTTATCACAAAACTGCTCAAATGTCTTAGTGACATATTCACCACCATTGTCTATCCTTAGGCATTTCAGATTATACACAGACTAGTTCTCAACAAGAGCAAGCTAATGCTGAAAGGCAGATAAGACTTCCTATTTCTATTTAATAGGATATGCCCAAGCCTTACATGAATAATCATCAATGAAATTCACAAATACTTTGTGCCAGCTAGTGACTAACATGGCATTGGGCCACATACATTAGAGTGAACAAGAGCCATGAAGATACATGTGGTATGTTAACCATAGCCAAAATATGGTCAATAGACCCAAATACAAGTAAGGGATATGGACTACCAACCTTGGCACCTCGAGCAAAGACAAGATTCCCACGGGTAATCTTCCATAAGGAATAATCAAAAGATACATGATAGCCTACATCATCTAATTGTCCAGTAGAGAGTAGGCTTTTGATTAAAGTTGGAACATGGTGTAGGGATGAATGATGATGAAATAGCCTCACTAATAGAATCGAATAGTGGTTCATGTATGCTAGATAATTTGAAGTCAGCTCTAGATGGTATAGTGGTCTTGCTACATGCATATGCTCATTATCCTACTAGCGTCGATCCCACCTCGCAACAATTGGAAGGCATCCTCCAAAGAAATTCGTAGAAAGAGTATGCTACCATTCTTTGATAGTGCATATTAGGTGAAGCCTTCTATTTGGTTCACTAAAAAATAACTAAACTTCCTTAGCACATTGCACTTTTACTAAGCTATGATGCCATTCTTTGATAGTGCATATTAGGTGAAGCCTTCTGTTTGGATCACTAAAAAATAACTAAACTTCCTTAGCACATTGCACTTTTACTAATCTATGATGCATATCTTTGCAAGTGGAAGTCTTGATGTAAATGCACATGTAGGTCATTTGTTTGTAGCTGATGAAGTTGAGTGCTTGGTAGCCCAAAGCTACATTGTTGGACTCTTTTGAACCAACAAAGGCAAGTAGAAAGACATATTAATCTAGGATCGTGGTGTGGCTGTGAGACAGCCCACTGGATTTCAATCTATAATTAGACTATGAATAGTGGTCCCAACATTATAGAGTGTTCCTGTTCAACAATCTACTTTTTTATTTGGTGTAGAGGTCAATGGAGAGAGCAATAATTTTTAGCAAGTGCAGCACGTATAGTGAGCAATTCAACCACCATTTGTGCATCTAGGTTTGGGGTGGAGGTGATCTATTCTAGGCCATGGCAACCAATGTATAGCATGGCCAAGTTTCAAGTGTGGTGAATAGATAGGTTGGCAATGGAATGTGTTTGAGTATGTGAACTAATACATCTACTCTTATGTATGGGAATGTGAGCACTTAGTCAAGCTTTTAGTTTAGGATGCAACCTTATCCACAAAGATTGTTTGTCCTAGTATGTGGTGATGCAAATTCAGCACCAATGATTGGGAATATTGGTCAAGAAGTAGTTGGTAGTGAAATTCAATCTACATTCTTGCAATCAATTGTCTATGACAACCTCACTTCGAAGGAGAAAGAAAAAAATTACAAAGAGGGAGGACAATCAATACAATTTTAGACCTTCAATGGTATACAATACAAAATGAAAGCTTTAGCATCTACTTTCTTGAAAGGAGATGTGCAACAATTGAAGACATATATTTTGGTTTAAGAAAAAGCACTAGAGGATTGAGTATCATTCAAGCGAGAGTTTCACAACATTGACTATTCCTCACTAATGCGGATTAGCCTAGGAAGTGGAAAATTGTAATGATGGTACATAAACAATATTGTTTTTGAATTTGTTTTAACTATTTGTAGTTTCTTCCAGACTAATTGATTGCAAGGATAATTTAAGTTCAGTATGTGAAAAGAAATTCACATTATTGTGAGCAATTGAACCACCATATTGAATAGCAAGCACATTACCCATATTTTTATACATTTCCATTAGCATAATAGCAATACCACTTTACAAACTGACTGGTGGAATGTTGCATAAACCAAGTGCATGCATCTGTTGCCCCAAAGTTGCTAATCCAAAAGCATATTGTGCAACATTTGTGTAATTAAGGCAATCAATGTAGCTGGACCATAATAATCCATGTTGAGGAATTTGTCCATTGACCTCATGCAAAATTTTATCGTGGATTTTCCATAAGACTAGAAATAAGGAAGTCCAGTCCGTGAAAGCCACAAAAAGACAGAAGCATTTAATTATCGACTATTTACATGCCAACAAGGTTGTTTACATGCACTTGATAAAAAATAAAGGCTCAAGTCAAATGGTCATCTTAAACAGTTTGAAACAACACATACACAAGTGATTGATAGCTAATAAATTTGAGTTTCCTTTCAAGAACACTCTCTTTGTGTTTTTGTTCCCGACCTCTCACTTGAGACTACTATTCTAGAGCCATTATTGTAAATACTACGAGATTTCTTTTACCCTAAGGCAACATTACCCTTCTTTCCCCTATAAGAAGGACTACACAAGAAGCTTCTTTCCCCTGTAAGTAGGACTACAGCTATTATCATGAGGTTGGTTGACAACCAAAAAGAGCTTTTAGTTACCCTTAAATAAACTATTTCTCATAGCTAGAAAAAGACAAAAATCCCATCATGTTTTTGAGGGTCTTCCAGTCAAAGACGTTGATTGTTGGAATGCACTGATTAGAATTAAAATTTTTGTATAGTCATTAATTACAAGCAATCAAAGATTTCAATAGCCACCCTTCTTACCAACACATAAATGTTAATCGATATCCATGTGCCAAATTAAACTATATCTAACAACAAATACATTAATAAACAAAAAAATTGAATATAATTTGACTCATGTAGAGAGATAATTCAACATTATCTAGAATGTGACCATATGCTGATATGTAAAAATGCACATAATTGTATGGATCATCAAATCCAGAAGAAACCACTTAAGACAACATCAATAATAGTAGCTTGAGTACATCAATTTGATTCAATTTTGTGTCTTTTTGCTAAGATAGGAGTCATGGGTGCACATTGGCTATCAATAATAGTTGATATTTGGATGCAGTAATGTTTTCCAGCATGTGGCCATTTGGAAAAGACAGTGAATTGTTGCTCATCATTTAGGCCTGGTCCCATGGCACAAGAGGTGATTGTGCATGAGAAGATATATTCAACATCAACTAATTGTAAAACCCTCTTAATGAGGTGGGTGTAGGAACCATCAAGGGTGTGCCTTTGAGATAGTGGAAGCAAGGCAAGCATGACATGTGTGGCAAGCCAATGTGGCCAAAGGGTCCAAAAAAAAAAAAAAACTTGCTACTACAACAGTGGGGGAAATAAATACAATGACTATTTGAAAAGTGAACATGACTTCCTCTTTGGTGCTTGCATCTCAAAACACCGGTCACACATGCACACTTGTTAGGTTGGCATAATGCTTCGCCAATATTCTATACACTTGTATCAACTACTTTCTTCTTGTGCCCTAATCTTGTGACTGTGATGTTTGCTTGTACTTGTCTTATGCACCTACCCTTGGGCATGTCAATTTCTTTAGGAGTCATTTGATTTAAAAGGTTATCTCTTGATACTTGTAATTGTCGAATAGTTGCCTCCTTGACATCTCTTATACATGTTGGGAGGCCATATTCAATCTTTCCAAGTATCCTTTTTAATTTAGTAATGCAAGCACCTATATCTTTATCAATGCAATCCTCTTGACATGGACTAGTTGGATCATCACACTCCAACATAGAATTGGCCTTCTTTACTGTAGGTATACGTCCCAAGGCATGAAAATTATCTATGATGGGCAAAACTTTGGATACAGTCTCCTTTTTGATCAATCCTTCCACCCTAATGGCACACATACTTAATGACTGTCTTGAGCATGGCATTGTTCTTTGAGGAGCGAAGTAAAAGCAATCTTACTTTGTGCTTGATGGTTATGTCAATCAAACACTCCTCCACATGGATCCTGGTCATGAAAACAATTTTGTATGATTATATACTGTTGTTCTCTTTGGCACAAGGCAAGAGGGGAAAGGTATCACAAGCAATTTTCATGTCACCATTTTTACAATTACATGCATTCACTACATTGTTCATGAAATTTCACACTTAGAAGGTTGGATAATAAAGCCAAATTAGATCATAAGTATGGTGATCCACCTAAAAAGTGATGTGACCGTTTTGGCCTAGTTTACTTGGCCTATTTTACCAATTGGGCCTAGTTTACTTTGGCCGTGCTGGTAAAGTTCGCAACTGCTTGTTTCAATGTTTGAGATTCTTTCAAGGTGTGTGCTACCTTTTCCACAATGGATCCCAAATCTCCCATATATTGAATGCTTGTGTAATATAGTGCTGATGGGTGTTGAGGGAAAAGTTCTTTTTTGGAGCCCATAAAACATTCACCCTTACAATTTATAGCCCTAAGAGTGTTGCATGCACGGAAAAATAGGACTTTCTACAAGTCATGCTTGTCCAAGTCACAATGTGTGGCACAAGTTGTTTCGTTCTGAGACACTTTGAAAAGTGCTGAATTGTATGAGAGCTACCACCCATTTTTTGTGAACTACATGCAAGAATCAAGTTCTTTGCTTATCGCTAGTGATGTCTAGCCTAATTTTTCCTAGGAAAGAGAGTGACCAAGAGTGAAGGTAAACTTGAAGAATGTCAATGGATGTGTGGTAGCTTCTCCAATCTCAAGGTTCTCTTAGTCGAGGCACAACATGCGGCAGCACTCTAAAGTTTTTGTTTGAAATTTTTAGGTTTTTCTAATTACATGTTCTTTAGTTTCTAAAATTAGAGACCTTCTCCCTAAAAATTAGAGAGTTCTTTTTCAAATTTAACAATCAGTAACACGGAAGCTTGATCTTTCATGAACACTAGGCCTTGCTTGCAAGACAACATGACCTTTCTTGGCCAATTGAAGCCCATTTTAGGAACCTTGATTGTATCTCATCATAAGGATAACGGAGCTAGGGGTATGACAAGTAAGGTAATTATAATTGATAACCCAATCAAAGCGAGTTGACTATTTTTCCAAAGTACTTACTATCCCATCTCAATTGCATCATAATCCCACTCTAAAAAGAGTAACAAAGAGAGCATGGTTGACAAATAGCTAGCAAACTCATACTACCATATCGAATCAATATGCTTGAAATCGTATCATATGATTGGTGAGGACATTGAACATCTCACTAACCTATCATACAATTAGCCCTCTTCCCCTATGTTTATCGAGCTATCTTGTACACCCAAAATTAGCAACTCATTCAAGAGGTTTGGTAGGTTTCAAAATTTGAATCAGGTTGCATAAGCATGAAATCCAAAAAATATGTATGTGTTTCTTTGTGTGTGTGTGTGTGTGTGTGTGTGTGCGTGTGCATGTGTGAAAGTGCATGGTCAAGGAGGTGGTGGGATTGTTTTGAGTCATGTGGCAATTGACATTAAATGGGATAACCATTGTTGGTACACACAATTGATTTGGGATAGATTGTATACACCCGAATGCACTTTCCCCTTTCTTGTACAACATGGAGGTCCCTTATTTTGATCTCAACCACACAAAGTTGAATAAGGTGAATTAAATAAACACAATTAGCCTACATAACCAAAGATTATGAAGCACACTTGTTCAACTACTAAGGATGAAGATGGGCTTCTATCAAGACCACTTCGCTTCACCAATGGGCTTATTGTACACTTACGCTACATGGACACACCTATCACATGATTCAAGCCTTATGATTGGTCAAATCAACACATCATCCCAACAATTTCTAGTGGAAATAAATAGCTAGGAGGGGTGCAATGGCCTTGGTAGATCGGAGGTTCCACCTCCACCATCTACATGTCAAGACAAAGTCATAGTACATTGGCATATGTTCACCTTATCATGAGATTTGAGGGGGATTTCATTACTTCTTCTAAGATAGCTTTGTCCCATTCTCTAGGATCTGGAGCTTGTGGTTAGAGATGTTTCAATCTCTTCCTTTCAATGTTTTTCATGGCACAAGGGGTCCTCATGTTTTTGTGACATGACACCACACTTTGCTTGATAATCATGATGCCAATCATACATGAAGTAGGCCTATAAGCACCTACAAGGCATGATAGGGCATTGTGTAATGCAAAAAATTTAGCTCAGCTTATAACTATGATATTATTTATTGGATTCTTCACTTAGCAACTACTAACACTAATTGTGGGGCTTTTTTAAAGTGCTATGATTCTTATTAATACTATACAAGCTTTAACTTCTAAGGATGTTGTTATTTAAGCTTCTGTTCTTGTTTACTCTTATACAATTTTATACTATATCTACAATGGTGGACATCTTTTTGGTGTTGAGGGGGTGGGCATCATTAATTTCTCCTTTCACACTCTTGAGTTATTGAGGTGGTGGATTTCTAGTTATGTCTATTTTCCCATAGCTAACCATAGCCAGGATTGCAAGTCTTGCATGTTATTGGTGTAATGCTATCCAATTTGCACTCCATGTAGTCCTAATGATGTACTTTGTTGTGAGTTTTAAAGCACTTGCATGGGTGCCTTGACTTTAACAAACACATAAGTTAGGAAAATCTCGGTTAACCTCCTAGCCTCAAGGTGATAGCCTCTTTTAGCGCTACATTGGTATCTTTAGGTAGATCCATGAACTATTTTTAGACCTTGACTTTTAATGAGTCTATTCACACTGACCACCTATTCTTTGATCCTTTGGTCCATATACCCTTGTGCCCTAATGTAGGCTATCTCTTGACCCTTTAATCCTATCAATGCCTTAGCATAGTGATCCATTCCCTACTATTAGCACTATAGTTGAGCTATCCTACAGAGTATGTCCACTTAGGCTTTGTTGGAATGAATCTACACATCTTAGTGAGTCTATCTACTACTACCCAAATGGCATCATGACCATGATTGGTAGTAGGAAGCCAAATAATAAAATCCATATAGAGACTTTCCCACTTGCCATTAGGAAATTTTAAAGGATGTAAAAGCCCACCAACCTTTAGATGCTCAGCTTTGTTCACTTGATACTTTTGGTATTGAAGAACATATTTCTCTATATTTTCATGCATTCTAGACCAATAAAAGTGTCTACATACATGGGCATAGGCCTTTCCTATCCTGGGATGACCTGCACTGGGACTATCATGACACTCATAAAGAATTTGGTGCCACATGTGTGAGTCTGAGGGTACACATATTCGAACTTTGTGAATCAAGTACCCATAATCAATGGTAGAGTTCTTCCATCATTGAGCTCATCAATGATAAGAGAGGAGCCTTATGTGGAATTCATAGCTTGTGTATGAGTTGGTGAGGGATCTCTTCTTTTACCACATTCCACACCTTTTAATAAGATTGATCATGCTCACATTTACATCGTAGAGATTCTAATACATCACTCTTCAATATTGTAAATGAGAGACTATCAATCTTAGGCATCAGCTATAACATCATATCAACCTTGGCAATACCGTAGTGTGCAATCAAACTCTTGAAGAAATTCAACCCATTCATCCTTTCTTCCTTTCAAATCTTTATGGGTAGTAAACTATTTGATACTCCATTGATAAAAAACTACCTTAAATAGTGCTCCATTCAAATAATGTCACCATTTTTTCAAAGCATAGACAATTATGTAGAGCTCACATTCATAAATAGAATAATTTTCTTGAGCCTTATCTAGCTTTTACTTTCAAAAGCCATAGGTCAACCCTCTTGGAGAAGGATGGCTATAATGGCCGTGGGCACTAGCATCAGCTTCCACCAAAAACGGTTTGTGTGGATCCACTATAGCTAGGATTGGAGCAATAGCATCATCTACTTTAAGTTTAACAAAATTGAGTTTTTGTTCCTCACCCCAAGAGAAAGTGCAACCTTGAGTTTTCAATTGATTTATCATAGGAATAGCTATCTTAGCATAATCTTTGATAAACTTATAATAAAATCTTGCCAAATCAATGAATATTTGTAACTCTAAATTTGTAGGATGAGGCCATTGTAAGATAGTTTGGACCTTTTCTAGATCCATTATAGTACTTTTGTCAGATGATATGGCTAAGATAGTGAAATTTTTTCTTAAAAGATTCACATTTAGTTTCCTTGGCATAATTTTTTGTTGTCTAAGTGACTCAAAGACTAAGTGAAGATGTTTCTAACGTTCTTCTTTAGAATGACTATAAAATAAGAATATAATCAAGGAAGACAACATCAACTTTTTCAAGATATGAACTCAAGACACTAAAATCCACAAGTGTCATGAATATGACAAGAGCATTAGTTAGTCCAAAAGGCATAACCCAAAACTTGTAATGCTTGAAACACATTTGAAATGCCGTTTTTGATACATCCTCCATGCGTATATGCACTTGATGGTATCCTGACCTCAAGTCAATCTTTGTAAAGTATCATGCTCCATTGAGTTGATCAAACAACTTGTCCATTTGAGGAAGCAAATACTTATTTTTAATGGTGATTGCATTTAGTCCTTGTGGGAGATAATCAATCAATTGCTTCTTCACTTCGCTAGCTTTACTACTATTAAGTCGATAAGGTGGTCGAATTATGGGTTTATTTCTCGGTAAAACATCAATACTATGCATTACATTACATTCAGAGGGGGGGGGGGGGTAAACCTAGAGGCAAATCTAAAGGAAATATATCATTGTATTCATTAAGTAGTTGGCACATCTTATCATGTACATGTGGTAGAGAATGAGAAGAAGAATTTGGAAAATAATGTTGTAGTTAGAAATTTTTAAAAAAGAGAGAGCATGCACTGAATTTATCATTGGACTCTAGTAAAGAAATATCCACAACATCATTAAGAGAAGACAAAGACTTGTGTGAAGAAATAAAGGAAGACAATACTAAAAAAAATAGACATCTTCTATTTCATTATGTTTGGCCAAATAATGAAGTTCAGCTATACATATAAGAGGGGACGACGAAACATTCTCCTCACCCTATAACAAAACATGCACACCATGGTCCTCAAATGTAATAGTGTTATGCTAATAACTACATTTTAATGAGTCACCAAAACTGTAAAGCCATTCTTGGCCCAATGTCACATTTTCCCTAGTCATGTTCATAACTTGAAATTTTATTTTCATGGTATATCCTTCCACTTCCAATGGAATATCATAGACTTTTTCATCCCACACATCCTTGTCATTTCCATTCATGAGAGAGACAACATAAGTATGAGGGACTTGGGGCAAATGTAGCTTCTTAACTAACATATAATTAATGAAGTTGTGAGTCAACCCATCATCCATGATAATATGGACTCGTCGTCCATTGATTGTACAATATATTTAGACCAAGTCGTGGGGGGCAAACGTGGGCTTCTATGGTGTAGCAGTCAAGCAACACTCATGCTCATTAATTACTTGTACAATCAAATATTTAGAACAAGCTTCCAAAGGAAGCATCTACACCATGTGCACCGCTTTTTCTTTATTCTTGTTTTTATCAAGCTCATTGCCTTTGAGTTTGGACAATCCTTTTTGTCGTGAGGGCCTAAGAAATTGAAGTATTCTCCTCTTTAGGTGTAGCATTGAACTTTCTCTTCCCTACTAATACTGATGTAGATTTTGAACATGCAGATGCTTTTCTATCAAACATAAAATCGGTGTAGTCTTGATGGATTCTTCTAGTGTTTTAGAATACTAAGTTTTCACCTTGTCCTTGTACTCATTATCTAAGCCTTGAACGAATCATCTAACCTTTTGAAAATAATCTAAGCCATCAAGTTTGAGAATGATTTCTCTATATTTGGAGATGTACTAGATTAGTGTCAACCATCCACTCAACACTTATCCCATGTAGTCCGATTTCAATCCTTTTCATTCCCAAGAAGAAAATATTTTCAAAACATTTCCTCAAACTTGGCCCATGTCATAGGACGAGTAGTGGCATCAAGACTCATCCACCACTTGTAGGCCTTGCCTTCAAGTGTGAGGCTTGTCTCAAGGGCTCTAACAGAATTTCGGGTATGACATAACTGATGCAAGTCACTCCACTTTTGTAAAAAAGTATTGATTGCATCCTCATTATGATCTCATGCCTCTCCTCGAAACATAGGTGGCTTCATGTTCTTTCACATACTATTAACCTTATGTGTAGCAAGAGAGCTAGAGGCCTCGACGCCTTGAGGGAGCCCTCTTGACGGAGTAGCATTAGGAGAAACTCCATCTTCAAGAGGCATATCTGAGATGCTTGAAGCTTATTGTTTTACCAATTTCTTTAAAAGCGCTAAGATTTGTGTAACATTTTCATTGAGAGCAACATGATTTATCTTTGTGTCTAAATCATTTATAGTTTCTTCCTGATGCATGTTTATAGGCTCATCATGTAGTGAATGTCAAGGTGAGGACATGATGTGATGCTTGAAACTAAGAGAGAAAAAAAAACTACTTACCCTTAATGTCTTCGCATTGAAACAATTCACAAAACTACAAGAGTGATGTAGTAGAACTCCACAATTGTTGTATTCCAAGTGGTAGTTGAAAGGTCCTTGAAAAGCTCTTTATCTCCTCCCAAGCAAGCTTTTGAAAACTTACTTTGTTATTTGGAACAACTCCAAGGCTTAAATTGATGGTTAGTTGCCTTGTAGTTAAGTGTGCTTGGGTGGAGACAATAGTGGGATGGGTGACCTCTCAGGAAGTTTTGTCTTCAAGCGAATGTTTCCATCTCACATGTAGCCAATGGCACCAACAAAGCCTTCATTGGCTCGTTTCTAAGTAAACCAAGGTTTATGCCTTGGTTGCCACCTTGGTCATACATCATGGAGGGACACTGGTACACAAGTATATAGTTCGATGGTTGTACACACCATGGAGGGATGCCGATCTACTATAATGATGTCCTGATGTAATGATGTCATGGACTCCTTGATCTTTTGTTGTAGCCTCGCCCTCTGATACCATTGTAAAGCACTTGTGGGAGCCTTGCCTTTAGCAAACATAGGAGTTAGGAAAAACTTGATTAACCTCCTAGCCACTCAAGATGATAGTCTCTTTTAGCATCACATTGGTATCTTTAGGCACATCCATGGACTAATTTCAAACCTTGGCTTTTAGTGAGTCCATTCACACTGAGTGACTATCCTTTGACCCTTTGGTCCATATACCTTTGTGCCCTAACGTAGGCTATCTCTTGACCCCTTAACCCCGTCAAAACCTTAGCATAGTGGTCCATTTCCTACTATTAGTGCTACAATCACTATGGAGGACCGTGTCCACTCAGCACCCTTATCTAGACATGAGTCATGTCAATAGTATTGTGGTCCATGCACAAATCATGTTTCTAACTTCTTGAAAGGCATACACGGATTTTTCTTACTATGCAAAAGAAAGCTTCATGTGGTAACAACAACCTATTGATATACAAGACATGATAATCATTTTTAAACTAGATCCAAAAAATCATGATAACTATTTTGATATAATTTTTTCTTTGTGTCTAGGATTTGTCATGTACTTTACATCCCCCTATACAACATTATAGCCTTGTTATCCTCTCATTTGCCTTTTTAAATAGCTAGTTGTTTTTCTATAAATTTTCCTCACTATTTATGATATCATTCATTGTTACACGCTGTTATATCTCTTGCACTGGCAACCAATCTAAAAATTTTCACAAATTTGTCAAGATAATTGTATTAGATTAAATAAGTCAACAATATTAGATTAAAAAAGTGTTGCTCAATGACATATCTAAATTTGTAGAGATACTTGCATAAGGTTAACTAAAGATAGCCATATGAGATTAAAAAGTGTTGCTCAATGACAAAAGTAAATAATATGTACACTAACCAAAGTTTGACAAAAATCAATGACTACCATTTCAAGATGTTCGTCTACATCAAAATTTGAGATAGCATGCATTATTACCTATGCAAAATGAAAAAAAATTATTAGAGACCTCACAAGTTTGGCATTTAGTTGTCTTATCCTACCTCAACCCATTGTTTTCATTACTAAATTGCATCTCGTGCTCTTACTACACCTTCACTTCAAGCCAAAATCATGTTTTTTCTATCTCATGTTTGCTTCTCTTATGCCCTCAAAAGATGATTATTTGCAAGTCCATCTCCCACAGGTTAAAGCACCTTGATTTTAAAATCAATTGAACCTTATAGAGAGACTGTGAGATGATATGCACATGCATGCATGCATACATGTATGCATGTAGATGTAAGTGTAAATGCATGTATATCTAGAGAGATTGTCATATGTTATCTAGAGAGATTGTCATAGAGATTGTCATATCACACACACACACACACACACACACACACACACACACACACACACAAAGAGAGAGGGTATAGAGGATTTACAAAATTTAAGGAATGAGATTCGCATATTTCTATTGACCTTGGATGATTTGTCAAGTAGGGGCAATATATGCAAAAGATTTGCAAAGGAAGTGTTTTACAGACCACAACTCAACAAACCATGATGCAAGTCTAGGTGGAAATATTCTCTTACAGGTCATGGAAAAGCAAGCAATGATGCAAAGCTAAGCCAAAAATCTATTTCTTTTGACAAGTTTTGTAGTGAAAATGGCGAGTTTTCTCTATAAGTAAGAGACTAACTACAAATTTCACCTCAAATTACGTTATGAAAAGCTTTAAAAATTGTACATGCATTATTTATTATAAGTAAGCAAGTCTAGACCATTGGAGTCTCCTTGGTAAGCACACTGAAGCATGTTCCTATTGAGTGTGTTTGGGTTTCATTCCCCTTAGGTCATTAGATAACCATAATAATTGACTTATCAATTATTCTCAAAGAAAGAGTTGATGCATTTGCATAGTTGTTGGCATGGGTGTGTCTAGTTTGAAATTGTATGGGTGTTTGCATGGGGATAATGAGGAGTGACAATGGTGATGAGTTTTTCTCCCACAAGTTTATTGAGTTCTTGCATGAGCATGACATCCTATGCTAGCTCACCTCTACCAACATTCCTTCATAGAGTGGAGTGGTGGAGCACAGGAAGTAGACATTAGTAACATATCATGCTCTATGTTGTTTGCAGTTGGGCTCATAGTTGCACTAGTATCATGTAAGAAAGGGTTTATACTATATTGTACTAAAGGTATTGTACCGTGCGTATTAGTACCACAAGGTATCAACTTAATGGATACTTCTTTTCTAGTCCGATCTATACTTTGGGATGCGTTAATGCTTCACATACTAATATGATTCTCTCATGGGATTCTGTCATTTGAGATTCAAACAACTTCCTTATCTAAACTACAAATTTTTCCACAAGTTGCACTATAGAAATCCCTAAAAAACAAGGTGTTACCTTGTAAGAAAAATAAGAGGTGTTGTATGCTTTTGAGCAATGCACACCTCACTTCAAGCTTATTCTCTATCTCAACATGCTTGGTATCAAGAAGCTTGACAAGCTCATCTTGGATGACCATCTACACCATGCAAGACTACCTCTCCTCATCCTACTCATGTATCCAAGCACCCACGTACTTGTAGATTTGCTATGCCTTGAACTAGGGTCTATCAGAGGTGTAATTGATAGCATTCAAGAGGAGGTGAGCAAAGCCTTTAAGCATTTTATCGTAGCCAATGAGAAAGTTCTAGGTGAAGGTAATGGCTCCGATTTCCTTGTCATAAAGACACATGAAGAAATGGAGGAAGGAGCTAGACTGAGAGCCCTATGAAGCAATGGAGGGAGTTTCAAGTTTTTGGGATGGAAGTAGTTGCACAAGACCATGGAGGCCTAATTTTGTTGGGAGTAAACAGTTTGTACTATGCCATCCATCTTGGTGGTGTTCTTTTGCATGTGTTCATGATGTGAAATAATGATTATATGTTTATGTGATGTGGATGAGCCTATGCCTTTTGAAGGGGCACATATTCAAAAAATTAGATGGCTGCTATGGAATCTGAGTATGATGCTATTGTCAAAAATGTTATTTGGTTCTTATGTGATTTCCCTTCTGACATGAAGGCCATTGGCACCAAGTGGCTTTACAAATTGAAGCACAAGCCGAATAGAAGTGTTTATCACTACAAAGCTAGACTTGTAAGCAAAGGGCTATGTTTAGCAAAAGGGCATTGATTTTGATGAAACCTTTGCTATCATTTGTCATTTGGCAACTATTCATACCATTTGTGTATTAGCAAGTCATAATGTTTGAATGTACATTGGTTGGACATTAAGGTTGCATTTTTGAATGGTGCTTTACATGAGGAATGGTATGTTTTTAGTCTCATGGTTTTGTATAGAAATTGGGAGGAAAAAAAAGTGCACAGATTGAAAGGGCATTGTATGGTGTGAAGCAAGCACCTTAGGCTTGGTATGAGAAGATCGATGCTTACTTAACTACATAGGGTTTTCAGAATAGCCCAATTGTAAGCACATTATATGTTAGGCGGCATGAAGGTGATGTAGCTCTGGTCATTGTAGTTATGTTGATGGCATGCTACTTACTAGACCCAATGAGACATGTATTACTAATTTAAGACTGAGTTAAATTTAGCTTTTAACATGTTTGATTTGGACCTATCGCATTATCATTTGGGCATTCAGTTCAAGTAGCACTATGGAGGTTGTACATTGTGTCAAACAAAATATGTTGAGCCATAATTGTAGAGATTTGTTCTTGAAGGCAACAAGCCTATTACTACTCCTATGAAGACACATTTGAAGTTGAACCTTTATGATGCTCAAGACTACTTTGATATCTTTCTCTATAATCAAGTTGGACCATTTGATTTGTGTATACATTATGAGGCCTAATATTCAATTTTCAGTCTCATAAATGAGCAAGTTTTGTATAGCCTAGGCAGCATTGAGCATTGGTAGGTAGTGAAGAGGATCTTTCTCTACTTGAGTGGTACTTTGCACCTTGGGATGTGTTATCCCAAGGGGGAATTGTTAATACTAGATTTACATACTTTTCTAGATTTTGACTAGGTTGATTGCTATGATACTTGCGTATCCACTAATAATTTGTGCTTCATGTTTAGCAACTCATGCATATCGAGCAAGATGTGACCCATTATGGCCACTTCTAGTTTAGGAAGTTGAGCACATGGTAGCTTTCACAAGTACCATTGAGTGTGTTTGGATTAGATACCTCTTGATTGGTTTGTATGTTGTACAGTCATCTTCCACCACTATCTTTACTAACAGTCAAAGCACATTAACAATTTCATAGAATCCAATGTTCCATGCACACTAACCATGTTGAGATGCACTATCATTATATCAGGCAAAGACTCTCTACAAGAGAAATAAGCTTGGTCTATGTGCTAACATAGGAAAACCTTGCAAATATTTTCACAAGGCTTTGCTTTATGAGAATTTTGAAGCTTTTTGCAAAGCTTTGGGCTTACTCACATTTGTGGATTGATCTAGTACACTAGGCATGGCACTTCCCTATACATGAGTGCCAACTCTAGCTCATCACATTACTCCCAGGGGGGATTTTTAACCATATTTCAATAGTGATGTGTGTGAACATCAAAACACTTTTTTCTCTCTATAGGAGGTTTTCTTTCCCATTCCTTTATATATTACTATACATTTTTAGGGCATACTTAGTCTTGTAAGCTTTGTACTTGCATTCATACAACCCTAAATCTAATGATAGGTATGTGGCCACCCTATAAATCACACATTGTCATTTGCACCTTTCAAATATAAAGATAAGTGGTTTCAATGTAACTAGACATGTTTAATGAAGTGGGGTGAAGCTAGTACTACCAATGCTATGGTATAATTTTCACAAGTAGTATAGCAAATGCTATATATATATATATATATATATATATATATATATATATATATATATATATATATATATATATATATATATATATGAGAGAAAGAGAGAGAGAGAGAGAGAGAGAGAGAGAGAGAGAGAGAGAGAGAGAGAGAGAGAGAGAGAGAGAACCCTAGGCTCCTATCCCCTTAGTAACCTTAGGAAAATCCCCATCTTAAACCCTTTGAGGCACATAGCTCTAAGTTCTCCTAATCATTTATTGGAGATTACAATAATCTCTCCATATTGTCAATTTCTCATGCTCATCTCTCTAAAAACCCTTAGTATCTTTTATAGTTAAAACACACACACACACACACACACACACACACACACACACACACACACACACACACACACACACACACACACACACACACACACACACACACACACACACACACACACACACACACACACACACACACACACACACACACACACACACACACACACACACACACACACACACACACACACACACACACACACACACACACACACACACACACACACACACACACACACACACACACACACACACACACACACACACACACACACACACACACACACACACACACACACACACACACACACACACACACACACACACACACACGTCTTGTTGCCATATGTAACCTTATGGTTAATCCCATCATTGGGGTCTTAAAAACACTATCTTTACTCTTTTCTGTCATGTAAGTATAAACATAGTCCATAAAGACAATTGTATTTTCTTAAAAAATCCAATGATTATAGTAGTACATAGTCTATAATGACATTTGCATTTTTTAAATCTCTTCAATGAAAATGAAAAACTTATTATTTCTTGATTTCATCAATAAAAGTTTACTCAAATATGTACTTATCTCTTGATGCCAGTTTTTTCTTAATTGTAATAATTGTGGGATTGCTATATCAAACAACTAGTAGAGACAATGTCCTACGTGTTCATAGGTAGGTATTCATTTCTAGTAGGTATAAATAAAGACAAATAGCTAGACTTAGGACTCTAATGGTTCAACTACAAATAAAGTGTTTATTTTGTATATGCTACAAAGTAGAGGAATTTATTTGATGGGACATGATAGGTTGCTAAGTATGATACCTTTGGTTATTCAAAATATGTCTTCTCTTGTGGAACTTGGTTACCATAACATTCCACAAAGAATAGAAGCTCTTTAATGAGACATCATACATTCATGGATATTATATCTTTTTCTCCTCAAAATATATATTCAAATAAATCTAGAATTATTCAAATAAAGAAAAGTATTTTTCATTAACAAAATAAGATCAAATAAGCTTAGCTGATAGTGACTAATATGAAAAAGGTTTATCTAGACCCTAAGCAAAGAAATTTAATTGTTCCTTGATTTCTTTGATGGGGAAGATGACGGGCCTTCAGATGGGGAAGATGCTTTCCCTTCAACTCTTTTTGCAAGAGAAAAGGATTAGGCACCTTATTGAGCTTACCCAAAATAGTGACAGTATAGATTGCTCTAGCACATGCTTCATCAAACAAGTTTAGCATCCTTTTGGGCTTCACAAGAACCTCCTTCTTTGTGCTAGGGTTCATAGACATAGCAGAAAATGGTTTAAATTTGATCAAAGTCAATCTTTATTATTGTCTCATCTCCTCTCAGGGAGCACTTCTTATGGTAGATAACCACATTAATAGTAAGGTGGTCAATATACTCCTTCAAGGCTAAGTCCTTGCATTGGTCCACATGCCTTGATTCTCCTTGATGTGACACAATCTCATCAATGTAAAGTATATGTTGGGAAAAATTATCCAAACAAAAAGATGATTACTAACTAACCTAGAGTTATCAAATTACAATTAAACTTGATCAAGGTGTGCATCAAGACTAGATCTGAACTCGATGCACTTCTTGGTCAAGTTTTTTCACAATAGAATACACTAAACTTGAAAAATTTACTTCCTCTAGCTCATCTTGCATCTTCAACTCCTCATTCATTAATCAAGATCCCTTTTAAGCAAAGGCATCAAGAAATTCCATCGCCATTGAAATATCATGCCTTGATTTGAAGACATCGTGTTGCAAAGCTTCAAAATCGGGATCGAAAATGTTGTAAGTAGCAATGGACTCCTAGGAAGCTATGATTGCACTTGATGTGTCTACACTTCTCCCATCATACCTTTTAGTCTTTGCCATTGCTAGATGCACATCCATGGAGTCATAGTCAATGATGTCATCATCAAATCTCTAATGACATTTAAGAAGAGCTCTTCCTTCTTCATCTCCAAATGAAATCCATAGTAAACTTCATCTATTATAAAAACCCTAACTTTTTTGATCTAATCTCATATGGGAATCAAGGTAAAAATTAGGGGTGAATTTTAGCCCAAATGCTATTTTTTAGAGGTTTTCTTGGTCATCGAGCTCATCTATTAGGCTTGTAAACTCAAAAAATTCCCATATATACATAAATTCATATTTTTAACCTATAATTCACTAAAAATAGCTCGCAAATATGGTTTTCTCTTTACATATGCCCAATTTTCTAAACACTTCAATATTGATTAACCAAACATCTATCTATAAAATAAAAATCATGGGGGTCGGTAAATTTTTACCCTAATGGGAGTCCCATCTCTCTCTTTCTCCCCTTCTCCCCTGCCACATGGAGGTGCATATATACATTATATTTCAAAAAAAAAATCATGTACACATATTTTTAAAAAGTCATTGTATAGTGCGAAAATACACAAGTATTCTATTAGATAATTTTGGAGAGAAGGTGCACTCCTTCCCTTTCCCTTAGCGGACATTATTACATATGCTTTGTATTTCAATTAAAAAAATTCATGTATACACATTCGAAAATTACAGATTAACTGAAGTATCTCTTTTTTGTCGATGGACATTCTAGTGCATACATCTTTTCAAAAACTAAGAATATGCATAAACATATTTAAATATTTTGAAATAATATGAGAGTATATAACAAGTTGAAAAATAACAAAAAATTAGAAGATTGTAAGTGTAGGATATTGCAAAATACTTGTATTCTATTAGCCAAAAATACAAGTACTTGTATTGTATTGTAAGTCTAGGATATTACAAAGCACTTGTATTCTATTGCAAGAGTAGGCCCATTGCAATATATTATAAAGTACTTGTATTCTATTACAAGTATAGGATATTGCAAAGTCCTTTTATTCTATTAGACAAAATTCTAAAAATTACAATAATTGGTAATACAACATGTGGAGTTGGGATATTTAAGAAGACTCCACAATTTCCAAGATGTGTGGAGCCACACACTTTCCATTGGTAATTGTGCTTTGAATGTGGCTCCAAATCTTGCTTCCTAATGTCAAATTTGAAATCAGATGTTAAAACAGGTGGATTCTCTATTAAAGCACAATTTCTTAATGCATTATACTCAAGGGCCAATCATCCTCCATCTGCAAGACTTGGGGCTCACGACTCTCTCAGATGACAATAACATCCATATTTGCATGATTAGGTGCATCTTGATTAGAGCTCAACCATTCACCCTTCAAAGTACTAATTGAATTAATTAAGTAATGTAGCTAACTAATTTAGTCAAACTAATTAAATTAATTAAAATTAAAAAAATTATTGAATTGATTATCAAATAAATGATTAACTAATCCAATCTAATTAATTAATTATATTAATTAAAAGAAATTCAATAATCTAGACTAATCTAATCAAATTTATTCTAATATCCTTGAATAACTAATTAATCTAATTGAAATACTACAATTAATCAAATAGGCAAGTAATCTCGAATTTAATCTAATCGATTTCAATAAAAAATTAATCTGATCGAATTAATTATTTCAACCAGTCAATTAAATCTAATAAAAAATCAAATTGATTAATTAACTAATCCATTAACTACTAAATTATAATCATTAGCATGTAGAATTGATTAGACATATTTTATTAATAATAATTAATCAAATCAATTAATAATGGCACAAGTAACACCTACAAATGGCATGGGGAGGAGTCATGACGGAGACATGAGCCACGAATGGCAGCACTGGACGATGGACCCATGGCCGTATATGAAACAACGCATGGAAAGTATTATGATGTTCGAGGTTCATAGCATTGCTTGTTTCGAGAGGGTTTTGGGCTCTCTCCAATAAGTCATGTAGTTTGAAGATCATAGATGTTTGGAATTTTTCCTATTGGAGCTTCAAAGGCGCAAAGCTGCTATTCTACAGAATAGAAGGTCCCCCATAGCCACGCATGACTAGATAAAGGGTTGTGATTGGCTTTTTCACTACCACACAATCTACTATACTTCATAACAAGGATAAAGTTTGATGCACTACAAAGTACTTGTATTTTGAAAGGAAAGTAAGCTAAGTAATAAAGTGCTTTGATACACCTCTTATTATAGACACTTCGATACATCTTTTTTATTGTGTACTTCCAACAAGAGAATATGTTATGGAATTATATTTTTTAAATTGTGAATGATAGTTCCATACATGAGTGTACACATATGATACTAGTCACATTATGCTTCGTAGATAGATGAAAGGATACTAATGTGTATTGTATTGTGGTGGATATTTAACTAGATGGAGCTAAATTGAATTATTATTTTGGATTGCACATTTCAATGCATGGAATTTATGCACTTCACAAAGAAAAAATATTATCAAAGACATTAGTGCAAGGCTTAGCGTGCATACATAGCAATACATTTATTTTGATGTACTTATTAAATAAAAATATTATTTTTATAAAGCCATTAAAATAGAGAATATTTTTATTTATTTACAAAAAAGCAAGTCATGTAAGATGAGAAAAAAAGACTCAAAAAGAATATTTTCAATGTATTTTGGATTGAAAAGCTTATTCTAATACCATAATACATGCATGGAGAAGGTGCACATCCATGCATGGGGGGAGATTGTATCCATTCTTGTGTCATACAAACTTTTAGAGTTTTCTTCTCTCATCCTATTTGTTCACTTCTTATTTTATTCTCAATTAGTATTTATCATATATTGGTGAAGGAAATCAATATTGGTATCAAAGTAAGATTATTAGTTTGTGTGTCAACAAAAAAGAGAGAGGTATCTATCCATCTTATAGACTGCATCCTCATCCACATCAAGCATCATTGGAATAACCACTGGAGAAACCCTCTATCTAGAGCTTTCTACCTAAAGGTTAGGGTTTTCAAGGATACTTCAATTTCAAGGCTAAAGAATTGGAGACTTCTCTAAGGCTCAATTAGAAGCCACTTTTCCTCTTCTCAATTTGAAAACCCATCACATTTGCATGACAGGGAAAGAGACATGGAGCAAGCACCATCGATCATCTTTCGCCACTAGGCAAGGTCCAAAACCACTACCAAATAAGACTTCATTCATCACTTAGTTCGTTTATAATCAAGGATGGTCTACATTATTTGTCTAATTTGTCTCTATACATCATTGATTTTTTCTCATTCTCTTTTTTAAGCTTTTAAGCTTTAAAGTCTTAAAGCTTTTACTACCTAACTCCTACTACATAGCGAATTAGTACTTAAAAAGGAGGATGGGCCATTGTTAAGTGCCCCTTTCACATTGGTAGTCTCCTTTTGAGTTGGCGGTTACAAGGTTGTTCTTGTGTAGTGACTGAAAGGTGACTATGCCGCTAAATATCAGTGTTCGTGCATAGGAGGGCTCCTAGATATTTTTTTCCTCACATATAGGGTGTTTATTCTGCGGGTTCAATTAGGACTTATTCACTATAACAAGTCCTATTCAAATCTATTTCTTACATACCAAATTATTTCCATCATATCAAGTCCTTTCAACACCAGCAACAAAGTCAATATGAAGAATAGGAAATCATCTCTTCTAAAACTTACTCTGCAAAAACAAATAGATATTCTTAAACATAATTTGTATGCGGTCATGTGGGAACTTTAAGAGCATGAATGTCAACAAAATTCTAAGGCTGAAGATGAAGACAATCACATTGCTCAGATCTTGAAGGGTGTATTTGAGGTGAACAAATCAACAAGGTCCAAAAATAAGCCTTAAGTATTTTTAGTTTTCCAAGTCTAATGGAAAAATGGATGGAAGTCTTGTTTTATATTGGTTGACCTAATTTGGGGATTACTTTGACAAGGAAGATTTTTCCAAAAAGGATAAAATCAAGTACACAACGTTATTGATTATCTAACAGATAAATCTTCACTTTGATGGAATGTCTTACATCGGCATAGACCAACTAATGACATGGAATAATTTTTGAGAAAAGCTTAAAGAATCTCTTCATCCACCTTAGTCTCATCTTCAAGCAAGGTGTAATTAGTCTAACTTATCTTAGTAAGACGGCAATACGGTTGAGGAAGTTCACAAGAATGTACTACAATGCAAATATGAAAATGGTCTTCAATCTACCATCTAAAATAAACCGAACTCTCTTAAAACCACCTCTCTCTTCACAAAGCTATCTCTTATGCCCATGATGCCAATAAAAAATTTCAAATCTATTGCCCAATTTCTTCGCAATCAACAATCCAATACACCTCATTCTCTCAACAACAATCACGACCGTAAGAGACCTTTTTTTCTTTATCGCTCTAATTTCGTTCTGACTAACAAATCTTTTGATTTCCAATGACGAATTGGCAATATGCAAAGGTACCCAAACAACAATCAGAATAACATGGTACACAAAGCCTCATTATAAACCTTAATGCTCAAAATAAAAAGTCCAATTTTATTTTCCATCATTGTGAAAAATTTGGACACTAGCAAGTGGATTGCCAAGTTCCATTACCACCCAACAACAACCAAAACATTGCTCAATGATTAGAGTACGGACACACTATATGAAGAAGAAACTATTGAAGACATACTTTACTAAAAAGAAAAGGTTATTTTCATGATTTGGATGTGACTATTTTGCATGATGATGGTACTTTTCATGACTCTATTTTGAAAAATAGCTTACGAGGTTGCAATTAGAAACTAGTCCTTCATTATATAAGATTAAACCTACATTCGAGGGCATTACGTACAATGGCAAGTGGAAAATTAAGAAATTAGAAATTTCTATGGAAAAATATTTTTAAAAACATGATTTCTTAGTTGCACATCTTCAATCATGAGACATTATTATTGGTATACTTTTCAAACATCAATTTAATCATTATATTGATTATCATACTCACACATATAATGTTTGAATTTTAAGGCTAAATAATTTCTTTAAGTAGCCATCCTAAAATCAATTGTTTCCATTGATTACTCATATACAAGCTAAGAGAGCACTTAGAAAGAAACATAAGGCATGCATGATTTTTGTGTGACTGAAGTTGAAAAGTCTAAGATTTTGCATTGTAACCCTCACAGAAAAAGTATGCAAATTCATATAAACTTTTTTAGTAGATGATTATCCACATGAGTTGCCACCATCATAAGGAGAATTAGATCACAAAGTTGAATTGTTTAATGGTGTTACTCCATTGTACAAAGCTCCATATAGACACAACCCTTTACATAAAAAAGAAATTCAAAGAAAAGTGGCCGAATTGTTGGATAAAGGTCTAATTCATCATAGATCTTCTTCTTTTGAAGCACATGTTTTGTTGGTTGAAAAGAAAAATAAAAAATATAGGATGTGCATTAATTTTATCAAGCTTTAAATAAAGTCACTATATTAAGAATTAATATATGACTCCTAGAGTTGACGATTTTCTTGATCGACTTAAAGGAGCTAAAATTTTTAGTGAGATAGATTGTGAATTTATTATTATGCCTTTAGGGCATTATGAGCTTATTGTTTTTCCTTTTGGTCTTACTAATGCACAAGCTACATTTTCTCAAATCATGAATCAAATATTTCTAGATTATCAATGTTTTTTTATTGTTTTCTTTGATGACATACTTGTTTTCAGTAAATTAGAAGAGGAACATAAGAAACACCTTTACATTATTGTGATTGATTTATTGCACAAAAATCATTGTATGCTAATCCTGATAAAAGTTTGTTCTTTCAACATCAAATTGAATATTTGGGTCATATAGTTTCTACTGAGGTATCACTGTTGATCCTAAGGAAATTCAGACCATTAAATATTAGATTAATCCTAAGAGTGTGCATGAAGGTTACTTATTTCTAGGATTAGCTAGGTTTTATAGAAAATTTGTTAGGATTTTTTTGTTGATGATCACTCTGCCTTTGACTATGTTACTATGTAAAAAAATTATTTTTGTTGGGGCCCTAGTCAACAAAAATATTTTAATGCTTTCAAATACCTTTTGGCACATGCAGATATTCTTCAATTGCCTAGCTCTCCTAGCCTTTCTTTCTAGTTGTCACTGATGCTACTGGTTTAGGCATAGGTGATATCTTAATGCAAAATGATAATCATATTACTTATAAAAGTGGTAAATTAAAATGTTTTGAAACAAATTACATTATATACAATAAGGAATGGATCAACCAACCATAAAACATTTGATGAACCAATCCTTTATTTTTGATTGACACATTAAATGGGCTTCCTTTATACAAAATTTTCATCCTATGATCCAATATCAACTAGGTCATGTAAATGTTATTGTGGATACATTAAATTCTAGATCATAAAAAATTATTGCATCATATTATCTGCTTGGATTTGATAAAATTAAATATTTGCATTTAAATCATATCTTTACTATTGAAATGTAAAGCTTTTGATATAATGATTCCTACATACGTTTCAGGTCCTAATTTCTCTTTGATCTAGTAAAGATTTCAGAATGCTAACACAAATCTATTTGATAATTTTTCTTATGTGAATGAATTTCTATAGTATTAAAGAAAGTTGTGCATTACCATATCTTTTAGATAGGTTGCTACAACTGAAATACATTAGCTTGCATATATGGGACATAAGGGTATCCAATCTATGATATCTCCATGCAAATAGTATTTTTATTGGCTGGCTATTAATGCCTACCACTCATAATCACATTAAACATCACACTCTAATGCTGTCATTGCCATATTTCAACTATAAACCGGTCTTCAAAGAGACTTAGATGCTTTCAAGTTATTATAAAGGAATTAGATAGTTAAGTGTTATTCCCTGCTCTCCATTCACATAGTGAACATGGTGATAAGAGCTTGCTTTTAGAGCGGATGATCTATTTTGCATTAGGGTCATTTAATTAAGGTTTATTGCATTATTCAAATAAATACAAATTAGAATTATAAAAACATAATCCTATGAAATAGCTATGCCTGGTTCTAAACCAATTAATGCAAATACGATCAAAAGAGGGGCAAAATGTGCTAATAAAAAAATGCATTTGGCACATATTCATTATAGTATATAGTGCTTTGTGTAAAATCCATGGAATTTTATAGTGCACATTCGCCACAATTGGTAGCACTAGTATATGGCATAGATTTGCTATAGTAGGTAGCAAAATTGCATGTGGTTGGCTACCCTTGCATTTTCCTATGTGCTACCAATTGTGGATAGTCTCTTTTTAATCCCTAAGAAATGTTGTGGAATTATATTTTCTATTGTGGATTTTGTTTATTTGTTGCATGATCAATGGCTTATCACATGAGTGCACATGTTATCGAAAGGAAGAGCGCGTAATGGCCAAAATGACACGAAGTCTCGTGAAGAAGGTATGGCAAAGCAGAACTAGTACCTATGCAATTCAAGAAGGAAAGTTAGAGTAACTTTGGGTTATAAATCCTATTTGGTTCCTATAAGAAACTCAAAACTCATATAAAATCCTCTAGGGAATTAGCCTTTAACTCAATTCCTCTCTTGGAAATTAGCCTTCATGAGACCTCTGACTTTGCTCAAAGCAAAGCTCTATGGTTTCAACACTCCATGAACAAGCTAAAATTGTTTGTGTAATCTAAGAGAGAGTTCCTAGAAATTAAAATCATATGTTTTCTGTGCTCCTATCTCTTTCTTACTATGTATGCCAATGTTAATGATTGGCATCTAGCTTATGATAATCACATTCAACGGACTTGTGCATCAAGCTCTTGAGTTTTATCTCAAGTTCTATGTGGAGGAAACTAGGGTTTACACATGATTATATTACCATGTCAAGTTTTGATCTATGCTATTCTCTATGGAAATGGTATAGAGTACAAGGGGTCGAAGGTAGCCTCTTCATCTTGTGCAAGTTTCTTCATGTAATCAAGAAAACACTATTGAAGTGAGTAACATTTATAGCTTTATGGCATGTCATCACTGATATTGTTGACATCAGAGATGTTACTCCCTTGTTAAGAGTTCCACAATTGGTTGCTATTATAATGAATAGCAATGGATGCTTCAATCCTTAACTAGAGTTTGAAATGGTAAAGATGTTGAGGAGGTTGAATGGACCATATGACATGCAGTAAAGAATAATACTAGGAGGAGTCTATCAAAGCATGTAGGAGAGATTGTCGATTTGCAATTTTTTTGAATGATGATCATGTGTGTAGCATCACACTAACAATCTCATTGCCATCATCTTACTATCCATCAACTACCCTCACAAACTCTAGCTCTACTTCTACATTAGACACATTTGATTACTACAAATGTTTTAGGGTAGCACTATAGTCCATTCATAACTAGAGGACGTTCTCTCTCCCTCTACCTTATGTTTTTCTTAGTCTTTTTCTAATTCTCCTACAAGTGATTGGAGGGGGTTTTAGCTCCATTAGGTGGAACAAATGATCTTCTTGTTTGTCTTAATTAGCACTTGTTCTTCTTTGATACCCTCCTCTATAGGCATTTTTCTTACCATGTTACCTTTGTATCCAATCTTGTTACTCTCTAAGTAGTTTCCATGACATTGAGTCCCTCCCTTTCATGCTGACCTAAAATCACAAGCTCTTTAGAGTGCTCACCACACTTTGCCTTTGGACCAAGGGCCTCACTAGCAGCCCGTAGTCATAGAGAGGCATGTTTGTAGACTTGTTCATATCTCTTAACTATGACAATATGCATAGCAAGTCCCCAGTCTCTTTGGTGCCCAAAAACCTTCTTCTACCTGTCAAGTCTCCTCTCTTTTTGCTAAACCACCATGCATCACCAAGAAAACTCTCCTCCTCCATATGTTTACTCCCTTTTCCACACAAAAATCAGGCACCTCAAATTTCCATCCGAGCATGCTCAAAGCATGATTTCCTCAAACGCGGGGTAAAGTTAGCCCAAATAAAAGTTGAAAACAAGATGAAGGCTTAAGCCCTTACTTTATTTTTCTCCACCTTCTTTTCCTTTAACACAATTCTTCGTATTACCTTAGCATAAAATTTTTTAAGCATTGTTTCTATCTCTAAGATCCATAACAGAGATCCATTCTCTCATGCTCATTGGAGAGCACCTCTTCCCTTCATAGTTCCACCCCATTTAGTATCACTCCTCTTTGAAAGATTTAGTCTTTGTGGAGTAGAAGACCACCCAAGTTTCTTGTGAACATGAGAATCAAAGTAGCCTTAGTTGACTACAACTCTTCCTTCTCAAAGCTTTATGCTCCACATGAATCTTGCATCCTAAAACTCCCTCTCAAAGCACAATGGTGATCCACCTTATTTCACCTTTTAAGTGACTACTAAGAAAGCAAAAAAAGAAAAAACAAAAACAAAAGTTATCGATCCTCACATGAGCAGAGTGATGCCTCCTTATTCAGGCTTCACAACTATAAATGAGTAGATTCATAACATCCACCCCCTCTAGATCTACACATTCTCCAAATGTGCCACTTGTACAACCACCCATGTTAAACACCCAAATAATCAGCTACTCTCTGCTCTGTTGCATAACATTAGGGCCAAAAAGGCTTCAAAAAAGGCACTTGTAAGAAAATGATTAAGTTGCTAATTAGTTGAGATTTTGGAAGAATGAAAACACCAAATTTGGTTGCTCAGATGTGATTAATGAGAGAATATTGAATTCATCAAATAGCTGAGCCATTAATTATTCCTCAAATTTAATTTATGTCAGGGTCACCTTTTCGGCCATTTTTTGTTTTGGAACTTGGGAAAATTTGTACTTTCGAGAAATGTCCACCTATATCGCGATTTGTCTACTCCCGCGACTTCTTTTCACATGCTCTTTCTCCATTCTCTTTCGCCATTCTCTTCTTTGTGCTCACTTTCTTATCACTGTGATAGTTGATCTACTAAAATGTTTAGCAACACCTCTGCAAGTGATACAGATGCGAGCACATGCAAATGCAAACTTACCATCCAACTAGATCCAATTTATTCATCTTGGAGAAGTATATATCATCGAGTACTAACAGATGAGATGGAGGCCAACAGATTGCGAACTCAAGGAAAGAAACATATAGATTTGTGGGTAGATGGAAATATTTATCCAAAGGATCCTTCAATAGGCAAACCTCCTAATTTTTTTAATATTCATGACTACGTGAGATATGTTGGGGAAGGTTATAATGGGATGCTTGGGTATTGTAAAAGGTTATACTCTGCATCTTACACATACATGGCTTAGATGAATGAAATGAGAAAAGCATTATTTATTGCACAGACAAGAATTTCTGAGCTTACAAATAAGATTGACATTTTAAAAAATGCTAATAAGTCATTAAAAAACAAGTTAGCACATTTAAAGAAAACTCCAATAGGATTAAGAGAGAGAAAGAGACCATTAAAAAATATAACTAGCTTGTGTGAGAGAGCAAAGAAAAGAAGATTGAATCTTGCAAAAAAAAAAGTCTCTAACATGTCGGGTATTAATATTTGAGAGAGTGAGGAGAGAATTAGTTTTTAAAAGAGACCATGAATAAGAATGATATTTTGAGGATTCTTAGGTCACCTAAAAATATGGATTTGAGAGGCCTAACTCTCAAAGAATTAGTGAAGGACTTAAAGGACACAGGTTAACCAAACGAAATTGTGGAGATATGTGATACTGTGGGCATTAGTCGAAAAGGTTATCGAGCTATCTCAAGATTATGATTTAAAAATATAAAATGTAATAGGATAATTGCATTTGGGTTACCTCGAGCCCTAAGAGTATCGGTTGCAAGGACTACCATGAATCGTAAGATTCCACAAGTTTTCAAGGAATACATTCATATTGAAGCATCTATGCCATATGAAAAGACAAAAAGAAAATCTAGTTTTGAATACAATGTATTTAACAATATATGGGTTGATCTAAGAAGAGTGCAGATTGCAATGGTTAACATGTATAGACTCACGTTAGAGGAATGTCACGGTGTTTTAAAGTTTGCCTTGAAGTTAGATGAAGCATATATTCAAAAAGGACAAAAGATGGAAAGAGTCAGCATTTGCATCATGAACAAGGCATTGGAATACAACAATGGTGGGGGTCAAGCACTAGTGCATAAGTTCCAGTCTGAGATGGAGATTTGGTGGGTTGGTGCAGCTCAGGTACCAATTGAGAATCATCAAACACTGAAATGGTTGTTTACTCATACAGGTATTCCAAACATTATTAAGTCTCAAAGTGAAGGAGAAATGTCGGTTGTTGATGGGGTTGGTAATTTTAATGTGGAATGGCACATGAGCGCTGACTTGAAAACTATCAAATGTATGCTTGGAATATGTAATGGGGCAAATGCAAAATATCCTTGTATTTATTGCATGGAAAGTGTTGGGTCTAAAAATTAGAGCAACTTGCACCCTGTAAGAAGAGCCCCAACTAGAGACTCTATAGATCTAAGAAAAAAAAAACAAGGAAGATATATGGGATCCAATTCTTTCAATTCCTCTTACTAATGTTCATATATGTACTTTGCATGCAGAGATTAGAATTATTGATAAACTTCTTAGGTTGCATCTTGACTATGCATACTCAATTAAACCTTTGTCTTTATCGAATGAGTGTATTGACAAATGTGAGGCATTACTCTCCAAAATGGGTTTTCATGGAGGTCAAGTTCATTTAAGAAAAGATCTAACACTTTCAGGGAAAACAAGAGATGTCTTGGCTGATGTCTCAATGGGAGGCTCAAAAGCTAGACATTTTTTAGGTAACCATACAAGAAAACATGTGAGCATTACTTGGGAGCATTAGAGAGAGCTGTGTGGGATAACGACAAACGTTGCAACCACACCACGACTTGCATTTCTAAGGATGGAGGTTTGGAGACACGTTGATGTCTTCCTAAAGCTCCTCAAGCAACAAACGAAAACGTACACGTATCTAGAAGAGTTCAAATGTTCGATTACAAATCTTGTTCAGGAAATAAAGGAGGCATGGGGAGAAAAATATATCACTTTTTATTTGGTAAGAGAGAATATTTAATCCAAGATTTTTTAAGTAACTCTTCTTTCGATTCATTTTCAACGTCAACAATGCCATTTGTAGCATTAGAAGCCTATGCAATGATGGCTAAACAATAATCCTCCCTAAGATGGAAGAGCCTTTGAATGTTTGCTAGCAGTACGTATTCCTTGTCCTTGATAGGGAAAGTTGGAAGTGAAGCAACAGTATAAAAAGAAGAGTCACATGCAAGATCTGCATTTGCATGGTTTTCTTCAATAATGGTCTCAGCTTTGAATTGGGCAATATCTAGTTTGCCAGCAATATTTGCTTCTTGCTCAGGGTCCAAACATTCCTCTGCATCCTTGTCATTTGCTATATCGTCCAAAAGGCAAAAGCTGGAATATTTTGGACATTCTAATTGTTTTTCATCAAATTTCATAGGATATTTAACAAGAGAAACGTAATGAATGCAACTGTTTTGGACATAAGCTTGCATTTCCTAGAATGAGCAGAACAAAACAAATCTGAGGTACAAAACCGGTCAAGAGAATGAGATGTACACTTTCTTGAAAACAAAGCCTTCTTTGAAGGTGAGCTCCCAATAGGTATGTGAACATATTCCTTTGCATCCTTTTCAACTACCGAAAATGCAAGACTTTCAAACTCAGCAAACTCCTCCAGGAAAAACTTCTTACATGAGTTCAATACATGGTCAATATCCCAGTCAGGGTTGAAAATATCCTTTGTAGTTCCGTAATAAGACAACTCCATGCCATTCTAAAGAAGAAAGTCTAGGAGCCTTTCAGATGGAGAAACATCTGTGATTTGAGACAATCCAGAAACCCTCAATGGTAACTTGCCTTTGATTGGAGACTTCTTAGGCATTTCCACACTTGCTGCTTAACAAGAGGAGGAAGCTTGGAAATTTTAGGGGAGAAGGTAGCACAACCAGAGGCTCTTGTTGACGCTGATGACAATCTTCTTCTTTTTTTATAGAAGGGGTTACCTGCTCTTGGGAGCCTGCAACATCCTTAGGTTCAGACATGAGTGAAAGTACGATACGATGCGAAAGTGTGCACCCACTTCACGAGCGATGCCTTCTCGCTTCGTATTTGCTAATCTACGATACGGCGCGAAACTGGCCAAGCGACCTCAAGAACAATATCTCCTCGCTTCATATCAAGGGGTACATAAAATGGCGCAAATTCACATAAGAAACACTGAAAGTGGACCTAAACTCTAAACATGCTTGTAAATTTGTAAAAAAAGTCATAAATGCCTGACCACAGTGTTTATATAGACTGAAAAATATTTGCCATGTGCGAAGCCACGTAGACAGCCACGTGGATGGCTCGTGCAAAACCTAGCCAATTAAACAATGCCACGTGTCGCGTACCCCGTAGGTATAAAATATCGATGGTAGCTTACGTGGCTCACTTTTCAAATCTAGAGCATGAATACACAGCCACGTTGAGATCAACTTCGCCCTATATCGGTCACCGCAATTACGGCGCAAGCAGGTGTTTTTTTAACCTGCACTTCAACAGATTCGCACCGTATCAGTCACTGCAAATACAGTGCGAGTAGGTGCTTTTTAAACATGCGCTTCATTGTATTTGCGCCGTATCGGTCATTGCAAATACGACTTGGACAGGTGCTTTTTAAATCTGCACTTCACTGTTTTCGCGCCGTATCGATCGCCACAAATACGGCGCAAGAAGTTGCTTTTTAAAATTATGCTTCACTGTATTCGTGTCGTATCAGTCTACGGCTCAAGAAGTTAAACCATGCTTTAGTCCTATCGCAAATACGACACGAGGAGTAACATTTTAGACCCACGGTTTTCTCCTATTGTGCCGTATTGGTCATCCACAAATACGACGCGAGGAGCTTCATTTCAAACCCGGATTTTTCTCCTATCGCGTCGTATTTGTTTTTTCTGTTTGGGTTACTTATGGTTTTTAAATGTTCTAACAAGTCTCATTTTTCTGCAGGTTCATAGCTAGAACAAAGCAGAGTGCAAGGAAGGTGTATATAGACAGCAAAGAGAGTGAGGAGGAGACAAGTCTTTCAGCTTCTCAATCTTTCCATCCTGAGATCCCACCTACCCCTGGTTGCCCTCAATCTCCTGCCATGGAATCTAAGCAATCTAGTGCAGAGACAGTGTCTTCTCCTGCCCAGAGTAAGCTTCATCATGTATAGTTCCCTACAACAACTGCTAAGTTTCCAACCTCCCTTAGAGCCCCTATTCAACAAATAGAGCAACCTAGACCCTCTTATGCCCATGGAGAAGAAGACCCTTCCAAGTCGAAGAGAAAGAGAAAGTCTAGATTTTTTTATGTTTAGAAATGTTTTAGTGAGATAAGGAAGGCACAAAGAGCTACATAGCATGTGATGCCAAAGACAACATTTATTAGAGTTGTCAAAGATATTTCTTTTAGATTATCAAGGGTGTCCAATGAAGTTGGCATGCGAAAAAAAAGGCAGCTTGCAGCCATTTTTTGCCTTCAGGAGGCTGCTAAAGACTTCGTTATTGATTAATGCTTACATTGCTGCTGCCCACGCTCATAGACTGACTTTGATGAACAAAGACTTTAGTATGGTCAATAGAATCAGGTATAGGTTTGACAAGGTATTGAGGCCCTTGCCCACTACTGATAAAAAAGCGATTGAGATCCTTAACGTTCCTCCGAAATTGTCTAGGAGAGCGAAACGGCTAGTGATTGAGGACATGACACATTTACACCCTACAAAGACCACCTCCGAACAAGTGTCTGCCTATCAAGAACCTGAAGAAGACGCCCATCAAGAATGACCACAAGAGACTATAGAGTCAGAGGATGAAGTTTGCAAGAGAAAAATCGTTGTCCTTGGTCCTGTCAATTTGAAGAGAATGGGGGAGGTATACGGGCAAATGGTTGTGAATGTCTCTTGCACTTCTTCAGAAGACTATCTTAGTATTTCCCCTGAGGACAAAGGAATGTTTGTTAAGAAAGATATTCAATTGTCAGATTCAGTAGTCTTTTGTTGCATAAGGTAAGGCTTTTTGGCTCAAATTTTTTAATGGACTGATAATGTTGTTTGCTTCTCTTAGCCAAGAAATCTCTAAAACTATATTTATCGTTGATCCACTGTTATCAGTGGAATTGTTTTCAAAATCTCGTTCAAACATAGAATTATTTTTCAAATCATTTGATCAATTACAAACTACCATATTTTTTTTCCTTACATTGAAAGGTATGCAATTTTGCAAAGGGTTTAATGTATACTTCTTTATAGTATGTATTTCTTACTAACATTTTACTTTGTAGAGGACATTGGAGCTTAATATATATTGATATTCTCACTCGAGAAATTATCCTTATGAACTCTCTTAGGGGTATCCACAGTCAAGCAAAAATGTGTGTTGAATACAAATCCTCACTTTTTGGTTTATTTTTTATTTTATTTATTGTCCTTTTTTATAACATGTTTCCATTTACAGTGCTAGGAGGTTGGTGGTAACCTTTTTGGACACTACATATGAGGATATTGTTGATCCTCAAAAACCATATAACTTTCTCTTACAAGAAGTGCCCTTACAAAATGATGCGTATTCTTGTGGATGGAGAGTAATTTCAAATGTTTGTAGGACAATAGATTCAAAGATTCTCAAGATAGATGGGGTTAATGTAAGTATCTTTCACATTCTGTTTTGAGAAACGTTATTAGTTTTTTGAGCAACAACATTATTATCAAATTTTATAATCATTCCATTTCTTTTTTTTTACTCCCTACAAGTACGAACTATCACTACCCTAACAACTTATTACAATTTTCCTTGCAGTGCCAAGATTATCCCGATTCATACACATGGTGGATAAGAGAAAGATGTATTGAGTTAATTTTGGACAGGGCAATCACGCCAATTGACCCTGACTTTGCTCCACTTAAATCCTTAACTAAGAGTAAGGCAAAAGGAAAGTCATTTGGAAAGACAAGTAAGGCAAGGTCCAAAAAGACAGAAATGCCAACACTTTCTCATCCATCTTCTCATCTACCCCCTCAAGAGAAGAGGGCCCCTGTCTAAGTTAAATTCTTCAACCAACAAAAAAAAATCCACTGCAACTGCAAGATCTATCTTTTCAAAAAGTGACGAAGAAGTTACAATGATGAAAGAAGACAAATAGATACAAATGGCAAGATCTTTGTATATCTACACTTCAATTTTGTAACTCTTCATTCAATGAAAAGCTTTTTGTCCAATGTAATGCTTTCAATTTCATGGCTCGAAGCTTACAATTGAAGGAGGCAAGCAACTCATACAAGAGAAAGAGCGTTCAGCTCTTTTCGCTACTATTTTACTGTTTACTTTGAACTTATATTCTAGGGATGTACAGTCTAGCATCTCCAAGGTATCCCTTATATCTTTAAGATTCCAATTGGGAGTGATATCTACCTCCTTTTCTATAACATGCACCTTAAGATTGAAGGGCATGCAATCTGTATCTGAATCCAAGGGAATCCACATGCCTAATTTAAGTTTGTATCTCCTATAATCAAAACCCAAAGCAAGAGTTTGTCGTGCTATATTATAACACAGAGACAAGGATTGGGGGCATACAATACACCTCATGGTGTTGCCCTTATGGTCAACCTCTCTAGATTTCCAAAGCTTCCCTATAATGTTATCTAGTTCTGCACTTGCAAAATTTCTACTTAGCCAAGATGCTTTTTTTCTCTGTAAGTTTGCTATTTTGAAGCAACCCACAAAGATATGTAAGGGGATAAACCATGACAGGCGTATTCTTCTTGAGATCCTTCCAGCTGTCATGGACTTTTGAATATCTTGACACATTTTGAATTTAAAACTATGCATGGTTGCCTTGTCAGGAACCTCCCAAATAAGAGAGGAGAGACTTGGCAATGACAAATCCTCGATATGTCCATATGTACCCTCTTTAGATGGAATCACATATTGTGCGTAATATATAAAAATTCTTCTCTCACTGAAAGAACCGACGGTCTCATTAGCATATATAATGTCTACAAACGCCTTATGAATCGCATTCAAAGTTCCACTCAAACTCTCCACAGGTTGCCATTCAGTACTTGTTGATGGAAATATATCTACAACGAAGAATTCAATATTAATACTTGCTTAAATAAAATAAAAATCATATATGTTATCAACTTAAGACTTACAATGTGTTTGTTGGCAAACACGTTCATTAGGAGATAAGTGCATATCCTTGGCCATGTAAACATGTTGCACTTTGACTAACCACCCTTCATGCATAATTTTGAAAGCAATGATACGCCCTTTCCAGTGATGTTTTATATCCTCACTTTTTCTTCTTTTGACCTTGAGAGCCTTTGCAAGAGGGCAACATGGTCACCCAATCGTTTATGCAAAAGGTTTTGGGCTCCCAATTTTCATCTACTCCTTGGCCATAGACAGTGCATGAGTTTATTGAATGAGACAAGCGCCTTTTGGATGCCATACTTAGATTGAAATCGCAGAGAAAAGCGCTCACTGAGAAAGGAAAATGAGCAAAGAAAGAAGCTCACCGAGAAAGACAAATGGACAAAGAAGAAATACTGAAAAGACTAATGAAAATATAGTGGGGGCGCCAAAAGCTCCTGACTTTCAAAAAATTTATTATTAACTTCACAACATTGTTATCATAACCGGTTTTGTCAAATTTTATAAGAAAATAAGGACTTCGGGACCATCAAAACATGTCAGAGTTTGGAGATTTTGGCTAAAAGAGAGAAGAGAACCACAGAGTTGACCCTACTATCTCCAAAAAGAAGGAGACAAGAATACCATATTCTTGCACATGTGGCAAACTCTCTTTGGCCCTTTCCTTAATCCTGTGATTAACAAAAGTGCATTTTTTGAAGCGTTTTTGGCCCTAATGGCAAGCATCCACATGGATCATAGATCAAAATGATAGGCATTCGCTTCATTCTATATCTAGCCCAAGCACCCTCTCCTGGATCAAAAGTCCTTGGGTGGGTCATATATACATGGAGCTTTTTAACCTCTATATATATAATTACAATGTGTCCATGAACTATTACATAGAAATATCCATAATCTCTTGCTCCATATTCAACACAATTAGAGCATCACTTTCATCCAACACAATTTGAGCATGATTGAAAGAATCTAGGCATCCATCATCATGAAGTAGCTCTACATTCCTTGTTATAGCATATGAAGAGAGTATACTTTCATTTATCAAAGCATTTGAAACATTCTCAAACTATGTAGCACTAGATCCATCATCCTCTATATGCATATCCTTCATCTCTTGAACCCTCTTATAGACTACAATTGTATCACGAGTTTCATGTGAATACATCAATTCATCAATCTCTCTAAAACTCACTACATCAAGTAGGATATGAGCCTCATAGGTTTCCTCATAAGCACTCATAAAATCTACACATGGAATGTCAATCTCATCAACTTATGTATGGCTACTCAAAGCATCAAGTAAGACTAATTGGTAGGACACAAAGGACACTATCACCACTTTGGTGAAGCAATGCACATGGAAGTTGCGGTTATAGCATGGTATCATGTCATGTAAAATCACTCCTATTACCACACCTTCTACTACTCTATCCTTAGTTCCTATCTCTTTGCATACACCTACTATTGTACCTTCCCTACTTTGCCTAGATTTGTCACTTCCTACACCTTACTTGCCTACTTCTTCTCGTATGCATGTACCCATCTCTACACCTATACCTATGCTAATGCATGTATCTATGACTACACCATTAACTCGTCTGCCTCTGCCACTAAAAAATGGTGGTATTGATGAGGCAATTCAAACTTTAAAAGAATAAGGACTAGATTTTTCTAGACTTATACGGCTAGTTATGACACCTAAAAGAACATAGCTAGAGATAGAAGTGCCTCCTAGAAGAGATAATGTCAAAAGATATATTTGGTGTGATCGTCCTAAGTGCCAATGCAAGGATTGTGAGTTTTTGAACGAAGCAAGGAGAAAAAAAATGGTGCTTTGGGGGCACAAAAACAAAATATGCTTACTTTGCCTATGAAGTCCAATTTTGGCAATGGAGGGATGAAGCAAACTATTGAGGAGATGGATGCAAATAGGTCTTACGTAGCTAGGGGTGATGCTTCTGCCTATGGCCAATAGATTGAGTGGAGTTCACATAGTAAGGAAGCTCTATGTTTTTT